>NC_079448.1:37224377-37524377 GCF_903798145.1 Danio aesculapii
AAAGCGGGTAATTAGCGTCGGAACAGTTGATTGGTTTGCGGCAGTAATTAACACAGGTGAGGTTAATTAGTTCCCATGAAACCAGTCAGACTCTGCAGCGCACACAGGGGAAAACAGCAGAGGGGAAAAACACATACACGTTTACACGCCTTTACTTTATTACTTCTGAAAGTTGGGGAGAATTTTAATATGCATGGTAAGGTCCCCAGTGAGAGGACGCAAGGAGAAATTCAGCCTCATTAATGGAAGCGGGACAAACCTGAGCGAGATGCTGTCTCTATCAATAACACACATACTCAGTGGCACACATCTGAACATGCTAAGTGCCAAACAAAATGTCATCCGCTTCATTTATGAGTCTGTCTATCAATGTTTATATATAGCCATCTGTTTATCGACTATCTGTCCATTTCTCTGTCTGTCTGTCTGTCTGTCTGTCTGTCTGTCTGTCTGTCTGTCTGTCCATCCGTTTGTCCTTTCATGTTATCCATCTATTTATAATGTATCTGTTTATATGCATCCTCCTGTCTATTGGCTATCCATCTGTTTGTCTATCTATCTATCTATCTATCTATCTATCTATCTATCTATCTATCTATCTATCTATCTATCTATCTATCTATCTATCTATCTATCTGTCTATCTGTCTATCTGTCTGTCTGTCTGTCTGTCTGTCTGTCTGCTTTTCTATCTATCTATCTATCTATCTATCTATCTATCTATCTATCTATCTATCTATCTATCTATCTATCTATCTATCTATCTATCTATCTGTCTGTCTGTCTGTCTGTCTGTCTGTCTGTCTGTCTGTCTGTCTGTCTGTCTGTCTGTCTGTCTGTCTGTCTGTCTATCTATCTATCTATCTATCTATCTATCTATCTATCTATCTGTCTGTCTGTCTGTTCGTCCGTCCGTCCGTCCGCCTGTCTATCCATCATCCATCCATCCATCCATCCATCTTTCTATCTATCTACTACCTTTTTATTACCTATCAACCTGTCCTATATCTATCGGTTTATCCCTCCATCTTTAGTCTGTCTGTGTCTGCACACACAAACACAGACTGTAACAGTGCTACATACTACTTACAGGCACAGTGGAACTGGATGAAATGATATGGAAAACATATACAGTTAACTCACATTGTCTCTTTCTAGCTCTTGTCACATTCTCAGAGGGTGGGAGGGGGTATCGGGCAGTCCAGTGTGTGCCATTATAAAGCAGTGATGTCAATTCCCTCTGGTGCACAGCAGATCTGAGCAAAGGGAACCAGGCGGCGAAATGAAAACATATCCAGTCGTTGTCTACTCTTCCTTCCCATGTTCTTATATATCCTGGAGCAAATGGTGTACAGTCTGAAAGACACTGGCCGAAGCTGAATAACAAAAAAAAAAATGTCCAACATCCTGTGTCCACCTCTCATTTCCTATTGCATACAAACTTCTACCAGTTTTGAAACACGCCACAGATACTCCAGGCGCATATAGGATGGCGTGTTTATTTTCAGAACAATGAAGTGGATGTGTGAGAATTGATATTTTGGACAGACCGTAGCTTGTCATGTTTACATTGTTCATTAGCGTTAGTACTGCACTTTGCTCCCGGAGTCCATTTGTTAGACTCTGACTTACAGTAGACGATGATGTTAAACACAAATTTATAATCCAGAATTGAGAAACACCCCAAGTTGCCCCTTACCCTTTACATACTGTTTGGATCACTCTAATGATTTGGCCGGAGTTTAATGTAAACGCATTGACTGTGAGGAAAACAGCATGGCGTCTGGATATCTCCCTTGAGCTGTAATCTATACTGAAGCGCCGCATCTTTGATCAGCACAACTTCATAACGTCTTTAGAGGTACACTATTTTGGCGAGGCTGCTTTTCAGGAAGACAGCGGGATGAAAGATTGTCTCTTGCTTTTCCCTTCATCTCCAAATGTTTTTATTGGAACGTATTGACACCCTTTCACCTTCCAGTTTCATAGGCCCCCTCGTAAAGCATTTCAGTAATGGCTGACTGCTTAAAACAAAATGTATTAACTAGTAAATAAACAATGTGGAATCTTCAGATGCATGCCTCCGGATCAGTATGATATATATATTTATTTATGTGCAGGCATCAGAAAATAGTGTCGTTGCACAACCAACCTGAAGCGAACATCTTCAGACAACAAGTATTTCTCTTTCTTTTTTTTAGGAGATGCATATTATAGACAAAAGAAATGCCTGTTAACTGTGAATGCACAAAACAAGCACCCAATCAAATATTCATTCATTTTACCTGCATATATCAGTGATTGACCTGGGCGAGTTGTTGTTGGTGAAGGAGTGCTGTAGGCTGCAGTGCGTGTCCCAAATGCCTGTATTTCCCCTTAGGCTTGTGTGTCTGCCAAAACACCTGCCTCCAGGTGTTCACGTTGCTTAGCAATCAGGGTTCAGGCTACAGCCAAAACAATAGCAGATCGAGAAACAATAGGACTTGTTAATTCATAATGATACCAGCTTCCTCCAAAACAAAAACACACTAATCATCATGAAAAAAAAGAAGAAGAGAAAAACAACTCATTTGTTCTCGGAGGCTCAAAGGCTCCTTCAAAGTGCTTGAAGACACAAATATCAGATGAGAATGAAATTTCGGCTGAAAGTATCATCACGTTGGGGATCGGAGTAGTCTTTTTCATGGAACTTGAACAAATTGTGATTTAACTTCTTTATAATATTTATATTGTATAAAGTTAATTGTAATCTTTTACCTGAATGTTTGCTCTTTTACAAACTTTGCTAATGATTTTAAGTCTAATTTTATGCCTCTTTTAAGAAAAGGACTCATTCACTATTTCAGTAATTCATTTCTGTGAGAGTTTGGTTCAAAAATCACAAAACAAGATCCTAAAAAAAACAATAATTGTAATCTTTCACCTTTCCATCTCAATATTTGCTCCTTTACAAACTCTACTAGTAGTTTAGGTTTATAATTTTATGCTTTTTTTAGTTAAAAACTTTTTCTTAGTTTAGTGCAAAAATCACAAAACAAGACCAATAATATAATAATATTTTTTTATAATATTATATTTTATAAAGATAATAGACCTTTTTAACTTAATATTCACTCTTTTACAAACTCTACTAATGATTTAGAGTCTATAATTTTATGCTTATATTAGTTAAGGACTCATTCACTATTTCAGTAATTTAATTCTGCCAGAGTTTGATGCAAAAATCACAAAAACAAGACCTTTTTAAGTAAACGATAGTTGTAATCTTTCACCTTTCCACCTTATTATTTACGCTTTAAGAAACGATGCTAATGATTTTAAGTCTCTAATTCTATGCTCTTCAGATAAGGACTCATTCGCTATTTAAGTAATTAAATTCTGGCAGAGTTTGGTGCAAAAATCACAAAACAAGATCTTTTTTAAAAAACAATAACTGTAATCTTTCACCTTTCCACCTTAATATTCACTCTTTTACAAACTAATGATTTTTAGACCCAATCCTAATTCAACCCCTTAGCCCTTCCCCTTCCCCTACCTCCCATTTTGCGAGTTTATATGAAGGAGTAAGGGTGTCCCACATCTCTTTAGAGTGATGGCGTAGGACTTAGGGGAAGCGCTAGATAGCCCTTGAAATTGAGATTTTTCAGAACCACACTGAAAACCAAGGGGTAGGAAAAATGTCTGACATTATTACGAAGTTTTACAACAAACAAGCATATATATTAATACATTCATAACGGCGTTTGTGTTTTACCATCATGCTTTAAAAAAATAAAATGATAAAAAAACGCAAAATTTGGATCTGTAATCCGTAATAAATAACCCTTGTATAGTAGTCCTGCAACATACTTTTAAATCTGTCACTCAATGGCACTCGAATACCCTGTCGGAAAAGTCTAGTGGCTGGGAATGAGCTTTTTGACAGTGTCTGGTCTAATGTTAATGTAGCTTTCATATAGATGAATATGGCCATGCTGTAAATGCACAGTACAGTTACGAGCCTAATGCCGCATTATATCGTTTTGACAACATGATATCGTTGCCTTCAGTGATTTTCTGAAGACAAATACCAAAAAATTGCACACTTGAAAAAATTACAGCAGTTGCCATTGTCGAACTCATATGAAGCAAGAGCTCTCGTTGACATATGATGATGTGTGCAGGTGTAGTGCTGTCTTATTTCTTAGGGGTAAAATTTGAAGTCCTTCCTCTTCACACTCAGTTTCAAGGGTCAAGGGAAAGGGGTGGGGGTAGGGGTAAAGAAATAGAATTGGGATTAGGCCTAAGTCTCTATTATTAAGATAAAGACTCATTCACTTTTTCAGTAATTCAATTCTGGCAAAGTTTCACCATTAGCAAGTGTATAGTCTCCCGTAGGTGAGTTTTACGGCTGCACAGAATCTTTGATTGTCAAATAGGACGATTTTAATGCTGCAATCAAAGAGATGGTACTATATTTGCAACAAAACAAAAGCATGCTTTTCTTTGAAGTGGAAAAAACACTCTTGACATACGATTACATGAGCCTTATGGCAGCCTTGTAAAGCTCCTCTCCTCTTGGAAATAATAAAAAAACGAACTAACTTCTGCCGCATGCAAACAAGAAAGCAGTTATATAATCAGCTCCGGGTCTTTAGTAGTGGGCGTCTGCTGGCTGTGTTTAATTGATGCTGAGCAGCTTTTGAAGTACGGAGAGAGCACTGCTGATCTGAGGAAGTGAACAGAACCTTCTCGGCTTCTCCACGATGCTAATCTCGCCCAGACTGCCGCGCCCTATGCTAACTCGCTGCCTGTCGCCAACTTCTCTATGCGCAAAAACGAAGATAAGTTTCGTGGTACAGTACGAATACCCTCCCCCATTTCATAATCTCTCCACAATGAGAGGCTTGAAGCTCATGAGATAACTTTAATGTTAGCGCTAAACAAGGTCGTTGATGAGGTAGACCCTGCATCCAAGAGAAGCAATTAACGTAATGCTAATGAAGCAAGCAGATATTGAGATCTGGACTGGTAGGGCAACTGGTGGTCCAAACTACAGTAATGAAGGCAAATGGCTAGTCATTTAGTCAGTCAATCGAGCATGAGGAGCATGTGTAGCTCTACCTAGATACTTATCTACAGTCATTGAGCATGCTGGGAGCAAAGTTGTGAGGTAAGGTGATGCTAATGCTACATTTCAAATGGCGACTTTAAATGAAACTCCATTCAGCTTCGGATGGGACAGTGCTTTTTGATTACTAACACCCGAATGGTGCGAAATGCGCTGTACTTACAAAGGGAAACAAGGCTATTTGTTTGCTTTTTATTTCGTTTCAAATGAGGTGCTAGCCAAACAGTGGAATATAAACAGACTCCATAGCAGTGGCAGGACTTTGATTCCCTGCATCCTGATATGCGGCTTGTTACTGGTTTATGGAGGGGCAGACCTTTCCTTGCAAATGAAAACGTAGGTAAGCGGAGGCTGAAGGAATCAGCAGCACAGTGGAAATGAGCCCAGACTTCGCATTTTAGCAGCATAAAGAGCTCCATTACCACTGCTGAATGCATAAACAGCGAACCGTCCTCCTAGCATCGCTACTGCAAATACGCTCTAGCCTCCAGCGATATTAAACACACATACACACATTAATTTAAACCACTGCTGAGTTGGCTCAGGGATTCCTGTGAACTAATGATCCCTGTTTTTGACTCGTAGGGTCTTGGTTTACTTGTTGTGGAGATCGTATGTGAATTGTATTATTTTATTTATTACTTAAAATGCATGACGTCTGAATACTGTGTGTAAATCAATTATTCATTTGAAGCATAATTGCATCTTGAATGGTACATGTATAAAAAATGCTAAGTTAATAGCAACAGTGATTGAAACCAGCGTAGCTTTAGCAATATTAAATTACTAGCCATTGTTAGGCTAGTAACTAGGACATTGTTTATCATAGTGCCTCAAGATTTGTCACTGGTTTAAGTGCGCACACACATCACTGTAATTTATATAAAATGACAGAATTTACTTCCTTACAGTTAAGGAGAAAACAACATATATTAGTTTTTGTTTTTAAAGCTTTATTTTGGTAAATTACCACAGTATATATCTAGTTTGTTGGAATACTTACCAGATCAGCAGATACACTCTTACTTAAGATGCCATTCCTTCACACAGAGTTCCCAGCAAATAATTTTGTGTTTAATAGACATCTAATAGACATCTAAATGTAGACATCTTGACTAAAACAAGGCTAAACATGGGCTGTCAGTGAAAATCTAATAGACATCTAAGAATCATCTAAGATTAGATAGACTTTATATGTGTAGTCATTCATTTCTGCCTATTTGATGACTAGTTTTGGACTATACTTAGACATCTATTAGACTTTTACTGACAGCCCAAGTTTAGCCTTGTTTTAGCCAAGACGACTATGTTTAGACATCTATTAGACATCTTTTAAATACAAAAGTTTGCGTGCTGGGTTAGGTCGATCTGCATTCTCTATGTATGCTCCATATGTATGGAATGAGTTTCAAGATATACTACATATGAAATCTGTAGCATCTATTGCTATATTTAAAAATATAAGACTGTCAGTTTAGGACAGTACACATGTTTTGACAATTGATTATAGTTTATAGCATTTTTGTTTTTGTGTCTTATTTTTTACTCTATTTTACTCTCCTATGTTGCCTGTCTTGACCAGGACTCCCTGGTAGAAGAGATACTGTATCTCAATGGGACATTCCTGCTTAAATAATAAAAAAATTTAAAAAAAATAAAATATATTAGTGAATCAAAAACATACAGCAGAACGAGCATATTGTTGTCTGATTTAGATTCAGATGACTCTTATGATCAGTTCTTTTTTTTTTTTGTGAATCATTGACTTAACGTGCAGCCAGTCATATGATTCACAAACTATTGACTCTCATGAACTGGTTCTTTTTTTAATAAATCAGAACATACCTCACTGCAAACATAGCCTGATTTAAAGGGATCGTTCACCCAAAAATGAAAATTCTGTCATCATTTACTCACTTGTTTCAACCCAATTAGATTTTTTTCTGTTGAAAACAAAAGAAAATAAATTAAAGCATGTTGGAAACCTGTAACATTGACTTCCATAGTATTTGTTTCCAATGAACAAAAACAAAAAAATGTTTGGAGCAAGTCAACAGAAAGTAACTAATGACAAAATGTTCAGTTTTGGATGAACTATCCTTTTAAGAACATATGACTCATATAAACCAGCTCTTTACAATGCTTCAGAATCCTATAGCACAGTAATTTTAGTCTAGTTCAAAAATCAAATGACTCTTATGATGTTTTTTTTTTTTTTTTTTTTTTTTCAAAATTTTTATTGCTATCAGTGTACTCCAATTAACAAATTGACGACTCTTAGGATTGTGAATGGTTTATCAATGGTTCTCTTTAGTGAATCAAAAGCATGGGTTGTTACAAATGTAGTATGATTAACAAACAAATTACTTGTGAGCTCATTCTTTTAGTAAATAAAAAATATTCAGTGCAACCAGTTCAGCCCTGTTCCTGAAGTACATCTTATGAGCTTTACTTTTTAATAACTTGTTTAATAACTAAAACATATCTAAATGAATCTGAATCTTTAAATGTAATCAGTAGCTTGTATGAAATAATTGCGTGTCTTACATTAAATATAAAAAAAATCTAAATGAAATTAATGGATTACATGAATGGATTGGCTAGTGCAGACAGTAAAGGTGTGCATCAACTCTAGTATAGTATGATCTCTCTAAGTTTGTATAGCATGCTGTGAGTGAATGATCATAAACCCTGGCGACTGCAGTAAATGGCCACCCTGTGTTTGGGATTTGGTTTGGTGGGGCCAGCTGATCCTGGCTTTGTGCCTCCGTTCTCTCCTCCTCTATCACTGTTACTCTAATCGCTTAATCTCTGTCTACTGTTGCCATCAACATATACAAAGAGCCCAGACTCCTTTGTGCGCCAAGCCTTTGTGTGTGCGTATGTGTCATTGAGCTTGATATCTCTGTGTGATGCATTTCAGTTGCAACTGTGTTTCAGGAGATGTGTAACTTTCTCAAATAAGGGAGTGTAACCTCATTAAATCAACACTGTTGCTGCCCTTCTACCTTCTGCGATGCTTTTCTCTGACCTAAACTATGCAGGGACTCCTAGAAAGCACAAAACTGCTCTAAAGATTGGCTACGAGAAAAAGACGACACTAGAAGAGAGAGCGAAAAGGGCGGGTGGCAGGACGGACTCTGACAGCGTCTGGACTCTGACATTTCTCTGCTTGGATAACCATCGCACCCTCTGTCCCTCCAGCCATGAAGGGAGGGGGGGTAATGTCAGTTGTCAATCAAGTTAGTCCCCACGCAGCTCTGGTTCCTGCACTGCTGTGCATGGCCTGTCTGAAAGACAGACAAAGAGGCCACCTTTCACCCCTGACACCCCCCTCAGCACCACCTCTTGCCCCATTTGCAGCCTGAGGCTGGGCCAGAGGAGCTGAAGCATCAGTTTTGTGGAAGGGAAATAGAGCACAGGTGGTTCACTACATCCCTCATCCTTTCTAAGATAGGGTGGCTTTACTACTGTGACATTTAAACACCTGTTCTGCACTACCCAATCAGATCAGCCATTCTTTACACAGTCTGTGCGTGTATTATAATGCAAGTAGCCTTTTAATATGGATGTAGAAAAATCTGTTCTGTGGCTATGACAGTGTTTGCACGTACTCACAGCCTCTCTCTCAGCCTTGGGCCAAAAACCTACGTATGCAAGCACAAATTCTTGGAAAAAGTGTTGAAAATGTGCAAACTTTATATGATAATAATAATCCTCTGAACTCAAGTGGGCAGTAGAGTTACCTTCACATATATATCTATGCTGTATAGCCAGCTATAAATATGCAGACAGTTTATCGAACTTAGTTTTTCAGCAGTGCTGAAGATATTATATGTAAACTCCTTTGCACACAATAACACAAAATGTCTCTCACAAATGTTGTGAGAAAAAATATTTGAATCTTTGTTAATGAGCAATGCGATTTTCACATTTTTGTAATATGAACGCTCAAGTACCATATTCAGTGTACATACACCTTGTAAACATTTATCCAGTATGCTTTTTGTAGTGTTGTTTCTTTGACTTAAAAGTACATATTTTTTACTGACCATGTACATCTTTTACTTACACATACAAGATGATTACCTACTGATGCAGCACTGTTTGAGTACTGAACACAGTGCCAGATTTTAATCAATAAAGAGCCTCTATTATGGGTTTTTGAAAATGACCTTCAAGTGTGTAACAGCTCTAAGTGAAGTAAAATATCCAGCTAGGGCTTGAATCTGAAAGTGTGCCATGTTTAAAATGATTGATTCAGCTATAAGAGTCGACTCAGTGTTGTTCAAATAAATCATCAGGGTAACGAATCTTCAACTCAAGCCCCATCCATTTGTTGCGCACGCAGACCCAGGAAAATTGAAATCCCCGGCCCTACACACAAACACTGTAAAAAGAAAAAGAAGACAAACACTGTAGCAGATCCCAGTTGAATCAAGTCATGAAGACACTGTGCTCTGTTGTGTGAGGGAAAGTTAGTGTTATTTTCCCACCCAAAGATGAGACTGTGAAAAGTCAGTGGTTGAAGTTTAATTTTGCTAAATACCTTATAGCCCCAGCCTTCTGCTGAGTTCTCGTCATTTTTATGATGAAAGGAAGGATCAGAAAAGACTATTGATGTCTGGGACTTTGTCAGCTTGACAGGAACTTTACAGTGCACAGTTCATGGACCAGTTCCTTCCTCCATTTCATAAGTGTAATTAAGTGCGATTAAAATGGTTGCCTCCATGTTTTCTCTAGCTTGCAAATTATGTATTTAATTGTGTTTTGTTACTTGTAATCGATCCACGTGGCTTGTACTGTTATATTCGTGCCGCTTTCTGACGAATTTAAATGCATTTGTGAGCTCGTGATCCACTGCCGTTTGTCAATTGTGGGCGGCGGTCAAGTTTCAAAATAGTTCAGCTTTTGCCACTGTGTGGACTAATACTGAATGTGTGTCACCGTTTTTACATATGGTTAAGAATAGTGTGGTGTTAAATATGCTGGTGTTTTACTGCATTGCTTTAATGCACTCCTGCATTGGGGTCACACAAACACTCTGCACTCTGACTACTTCAACAATGTTGATAAGCCATGGTGGGTATTTGTCTCACGCTGAACACAGTCGACCAATCGCAATAGACTCAGTCATCGGACCAATCAGCGCAGATTAGCATCATGCTAAGCAGGGGTTTGGGAACAAATGAATCGATGACCAAACCATTTGGGAGTCATTGCGATAATTAGGTAAAAATAAATGCATATTATAAAACAATGAACATGTTTTTTGACCTTGCATGCATATCAGCCTGTTGTTGGAAACCCCCAAAACCAAAATATGAGCTTTTTAATGCATAATAGGGGCTCTTTAATATATTTGTAAAGCATTGAAAAATGTTAGGGCATCTCAAGGCTTTTCCCCCTGCATTTAAAATACCTAAGTATCAATAAAACAATAATAAAAGATGCATTTGTTTGAGAAGCATCATTGCATAACCTGTTAAGACTTGTTTTTATAGATTGTACCTTATATAAGTGTATTTTGTCTTGCTGCACTGGCAGATTTTTTGCATTAGAATTGACTCAAATCACTGGAGGCAAGTCTGGAAAAGACTTCTGCTTATTGTCAGTGTGTGTGTGCAAAAAGAGAGATCTCCTCAGCCATCACCTGGAGTTACTCATCAGTCCCGTCACAGTAAGACCTGAGAGAGGAAACCAAGGGCAGCGGTGCTACAGAGCAGATGTGGCGGCTCACTGTGACGGGCGCTGAAAAAAACTGCCATTCATTCTGTCTGAAACGGCTTTATCTGTCCCCTTATCAACTCAGCAAATGCTGGGCCTTTATTTGATATTCAAGGTGTTAGCAGAAGAGAACAGGAGGGCCTTGGCTTCTCAGAGGGTGAGCGGTTGCAAATCAGCAGCCCCCAAAATCCTCACTGCCGGGCGAAGATGTGTCCTATTGAAGTGTGGTTTGGAAGGGCAGACCTTTGGATATGTCAGCGCTGGAGTGACAGATGGAGACAAAGAAAGGAAAGAGAATAAAGATAGAGGGATGAGGTGGAGGAAGGTATCCTGCTGAGCCCTTCTGTCCACGCTGCAAACAGCAGGACTTTAATCTGATGGGTTGTGTGTGCATGTCTGGCAGTAAGTAGAAGTGTGTATTACTGTGGTTCGGGTCAAAGCAGTGAGGCCCAGAGCGGGTTGGATGTCATGCGGCCCACAGGGGTGGCGGGGTCAAGGGGTAGGACTCCTGCCTGCTGGGGAGCTTTGATGGGTGGCACACTCTTCCAGGCTGGCTGGCTCAAGCGGGGAGGTGCTCTGCTGTCTTTTGTTTTGACCTCAGGCATGTCGGAGCTGTTTCCAATTACGCCCTTGGATCGGGTGGTGTGTATTTCTACGTGTTATATGGGATCATAATTGACTATAACTGCACCCTCTTAACTTTAACCAGGTGCGTCGGCCAAGCTGGAGAGATTAGACTTGCGCTTGTACAGGCACAGTGTTTGTTGAGTGAGCCGTGCCAGGGTTCGACGCTGGGATCCGATTTGGCCCTGAAGGAATAGTAGGGAGATTGGCCGTGACTTATTGCCAGATCTTACTGCTATCGAGCTGAGCGAGCGCACATGTGTGTGTTCAGGAGTCATGTCTGCGGGTACTGTTGTGTTTTACGAGCTGTGTTAAGTTGTTGTTGTATATTTGTGTTAGTCATGCTCTCCTGAGGCACAGCGCTGCTTAGCCCAGCGCAGCAGCCGTAACCGCAACCATTTTTCCAAGCCAGCACGTGAGGTCTCGACGGAATCGCTGCCGAAGTAAGAACATGTGGACGTGCACCCACCTGCGTAGGGTGCTTTATGAGTAGCCCCCACCCTCTCGGATTAAAATAGCCCCATTTGCTGGCCTGACAAAGGGGGTAGAAGCCTGGTACGCAGTAGAACCCAGAACCTTACACCGACCGAGAGAGGGACGAAAGTGGGGATTGATGGCTCATTCAAGTGCCACTCACAGACAGAGAGCAGTTATGTCAATCCAGTCTAGTGTTTCAGAGTTCACCTCGGGCTAGAGCCAAGCTAAGTGCACACAGAGCGAGGGTGGCCCGGGTCAGCCTGCAACCAAAGACAGCCATCCAACCTGGGAGGGAGGTTTCCATCAACCTTACAAATCTTACTTAATGGTACACGAAATCTTAGCACGCGGACAGGAAAACAAAGGAAAATGATGAAAACAATGAGCCCGACGTGAAACCAGAGAAGACGCCGATGCATCTGTATATTTAGTTACACAATCGGACCGAATGCATGAGGTGGTCAGGACAGAGAGATGCTTTGGCTGTGAGCATCCCTGTGTGGGATACTGTGTAGGTGGCTGAGGCCTAACAAAGGAAAGAGAAAAGAGAATGAGGGCATTGTGTTAGGCGGGCTGGTGTTGAGCGGGGAAAGAAAGAGATAGAGAGAGAGAGTCTAGGTTAAGAGCTGCCGCCATTGACGACTCTATAGAATAAACACGTCTCTGAACACTGATGAGCTGAGCTATCACTTTCAACAAGCTCATTACTGTCACTTCATTACATGTCCTGCGCTCATCCTCGAACAGAGAACGCAGCGGCAAGCAAACAGGAAGAGAGGTAAATAAGAGCGTACGATATGCTGCTGCTGTTAAAACTACTATAATTAAGTTCTGAATTGTAATGTCCCAATTGTGAGACAGATGGCAAAGCAGTTTTGAGAAGTTGCAAGTTTTTAATGTACAGTACAGCCAATATTCTGAAAAACGAAAAAGTTGAGGTATGGAGTTTTAAATAGTAAAATACACAACTGTTATTGTAAGCTATAAATAATAAAAGTCTAAATGTGAGATAGTTACTATAATTGCAATGTTACAAATGTTGCATTATCATATTTGAATATTTAGAATAATATTTTGTTTTATAATGTAAAGTTGCAGTTATGATAAAATAAAGCTGCATTTCTAAGGGTGTTTTCACACCTGCATATTTAGTTCGGTTGAATCGCACTAGAGTTCCCACTCTTGGTGCGGTTTGTTTGGGATTGTGTGAATGTAGCAATCGCACTCGACTGTGCACCAAAAGCAGACCAAAAAAGCGTACTCGTTACGCTTTCAAACGAACCCTGGAGTGGTTTGTTTGTGGTGAGAACATGATCCGAACTAGAACAGACTCTACCGCAAAAAGTACTGCGCCTTTTTGGTCTAATCCAGCTGCTGTAGTCCGATCCGCTGTGCATTATGGGATGTGAAGGAAAAATATTTGTTGACAGCACTTTACCAACAATTTTAAACAGAGAGAGAGAGAGAGAGGGAAAAACATTACCTGATGGATTGTTGGTAATATTTCCGGAAGATGATCATGTTGCAGTTTAGCTAAATTAATTCACGCCTCCTCCTGAAGTGACTTACAATGCGCCTTTGCTGTTTGCAATGCATTAAAACATTGTTTTCCAGCCACAGCTGCGCTTCATTCTCGAAATGTATAGTTTGTCTAAAGTAATGTATACAAACTATATAGTATACTATGGCCAGGGATACAATCAGCCAGCGCTGTCATCCTTCCATAGTAAACAGCGACATTTTGTGTCTGCAGGTTTGTTTTCTTGCGGGAGTTCCATTGGCATTTTCCTGCTAAGTGTGTATTTTCCAGCTAACTCTTGAAAGCTTATATAAATTATAAGAAATATTACAAATGAAAGCATTTACTAAAGTTACAAGAAATTAAGTAGCAACTGTAGGATATACATTACAAATATCTGCTATGGTAAAATTACAATAAAGTTGCATTTCTGAGAAGAGAAGTTCACAAAATGTCATAGTTAGGAGGAATGAAGTTTAATTCCTTAAATATAAATTAGCAAATTGCATTCCAATTTTGAGACAAAGTTACAATTATAATAAATAAATATGCTATGTGACATATTAATCTGCGATTACGAGAAATAAAGCCACAATTATGAGACATAAAGTCACAATTACCACACAGTATTTTTTTTCCACTCTGGAACAGGCCTTCATTATAATGGAGACAATATGCGACTCTTTCAGAGGAGTAAAACAAATGTTTTTGTTGTCGTTCCAAAATGCCAAATGATTCACATTCAATTGTTTGTGCTATTCAGTGATCCAGCGCTCACATAGATCATTTGTTCTAATGTGCTTTTTGGACATTTGACAGGTGGGAGGAGATGTGGAGCTTGATGAGACGAAGTGTGTATGTGTGTGTTGGGGGGGAGGGGGGTGTAGTGTGTTTTTAATTACACGATATGTGTTATACGGATGGTTAAAAAGCCAGTTACACAGAGGAGAGCGAGTGTAACTCTGCCAGCATTGAAATGCATGCTCCGATTCCTCACTAATTAAAGCAGCAACTTCAGAAATGCCATAATAACCATTAATTAGGGGGCTGCTATTTTCAACATAATTTGCTAATTAGTCGGAGACACTGCGCTGTGGATGTGACTAATTATTGGTGGGTTGGAGCAATAGACACTTGTGACTTGGGTGAAAATCACACTATTATGGGGTCGCACCATTACGGGTGTGACTCAAGACCCGACAGGGCCCTAATTTGTTGTAGTCTGCTACCCTCCCCCTTTATATAAAACGCACTACATTGAATGCTAGTTTATTTACTAAGGCTTGAAGATGCAGTGTCCACATACACACTAATTAGTATGTTATCGGATTTACTCTTGACCCCACTGGCCTGTCCGCGATATTGGACTGGGTGAAAATACATCTCAGCCCACATCTTGTCACTTCCTGCTGTGTGACCTAATCTTCGCACAGACCTTTAAAGCCAGTGCTCTTCACATCTACTAGTGTGTCCTTGTGTGTGCATGTAATGCATTCGCTAAAGTTGTGTTGTGCAGTGCGTTTTACAAAAAAAATCTGCTTGAGATGTGGTTATCTTGTTTTATAGTCTTTAAAAATCTGGTCAAGGCCTCTGAATTATTCATGTCTGAAATCTTTAGGGCTGTTACAGGAGCTCAGACTGGTTGTTAGTTTGTTGCTATTGACTATGTTTAAATGAATCTCCTTTTGATTGCCTGAGGGGAAAATCCTTTAATATTCACCACAATTAAAAGCAGTTAAACTCCATCCAGCGTCCTGTAGATGCAATAAAATACTTTTTAAATAATTATGCCCTGCTTTACAAAGTTGTCTTTCTGCCATTTAGGAACTTTTACAGAAAGTTGCATCCTAGGAATTATGGGAAATCACAACTGACAGATTTAAAAAGAGTTTTGAACTCATTGTTGAAGGTAATGAGTTCATTAAATACCTCATGACTTCAACTTAAATGGAGTAAGTTCACAATACTCATATAGATTAGTTTAATTAGTCCAGCATCCTGTAGATGCAATAAAACCATTAGTTTATGGTTTGTAGCAATCAGTTTCCTCAAACGGTTTGAGTTGCCTTAACTTATTGGGTTTTACAGTACTCAGTTGGTTTGAGTTCTCTTCATTTATCGGGTTTTACTGTGCTCAAATTGCTTCATTTACTCAAATGGATTAAGTTCACAGTACTCATTAGGATTAGTTTTTGAACTTAAATGGTTTGTTGCAATCGGTTTCCTCAAATGGTTTGAGTTACCTTAACTTTTTGGGTTTTACAGTGTATACATAGGGAATGGATTGTTTAATTTAAAATAAAAAGTCATCTTATCAATATAAAAAGCCTAATGTCATTCCAAACATGTGTGACTTACCTCTCTGGAAACACAGAAAATATCAACGCAATTCAATTCGGAACTTTTGATTTAGTGGCTACTTCATATGAATTCGTACGATCAAATTTATACAATTTATTATGATTTGCTTATCACCTAATGATGGTTGGGTTTAGGGGCGAGGTTGGGTGCCACGCTTCCTTTTCAAAATCATACATTTTCATACGACTGAACTCTGTCCGACTGACTGTACGAATTTATACAAATTAGCCACTAAACTGCACTGTAAAAAATGCAGGGATCCACACAATCCACTCATGTTGTCCCAACACAAATCGATTACGTTAACTTAACACTTTTAACAAAGTTATGTGGATTAAGTTGTCCCAATGAAATTTCAAGAATTGTGTTGTTTCAGCTCATTTTAATTAAGTAGTTTTGTCTAAAAAATTTTGAGTGTGACAAAACGTAAAATACTTATGTTTTCTTGTGAGATCAGGCTGAAAATTTATTGAGATACAGTGAAAGTTGTTGGCCTTTTGTGGTGTAATCAGGATGAGTACACTGTAAAAAAATGTTGAGTTCCAAACAAGCAATTTGTGTAGGGAAAACATAAAGAAATTAAGTTAACTTGTTAGTTTTTACAAATTTTATTGGACTGGATATAAAACAATAAAGTTGTCGCAAAAAAACTCAATAATTGTGGTGTTTCTGCTTATTTTCAATAAGTAGTTCAAACAAGCAACTTTTTTTTGCGTCCATTATTCTTTATTGTTACTCGTCCAAACATATATTCGGTTGCACAATAGTGTAATAATCACTGTTAAAGCTACATCGTCCACAAATACTTGGACTGCTTCTGGTGAGTCTGTGTGTGGTTGTCTTAGTGTTTCCTGAGTGGATGAGTTTTGGAGGAAGTTTGAGTTTCCTTCTGTCAGTGTGTGTACTGTATGTGTGTCACATCAGAGAGGACGTAAACAATGGGCCTGCAGGGCCCTAGGGCCATTCAGATTTTACTCTTCTCCAGATCCTTTTCACCATAATTTCAGTGTATCATTGACTTGTTGTGTGAAATGGTTTGAAGATGGTGATATCAATGCTAATGAGTGTGTTTACATCCACCAGTTAGAACGATTTTTATAATGATCGCAGTATTGATAACTAATATTTTTTAATTTCAGTATGTTTAGTTATACTTTATTAATGGTCCTGTAAAGTGCTTTGAAATGTGCATTTTTGTTGTTTGACATAATCTCAACCGAAATGCGAAGAGAGGGTGGGACATAGTGTAGCTCCTCCCCTTTTTAAAAAATAGCCAATAGCATTTTGTTTTAATCCAAATTGAAGTGGTTGAGCTCAAGTCCATTAAATGAAAAGCAAATGAAAAGCGTCCTGAAGGGGGCGGGCATGTCAGATACTAGAGAGCCTTTGATCCGTTATGATGTGATGAGAAACTAGTGTGAGGTGACGTGAATAAAACCATTGATCCATTTTGGTGGAAGTGACAAACTACAAGCTTTTCATGTTTATAACAGTTTTATATCTTCTAAATACAAATTTTGTCACTGCTTTTGAACACACTAGCTTAGATATGTTCCTAAAAAACAACCAATACGGATAGACATCAAAAAAACTTTATTTTACTTTCATGGGACCTTTAAAGGTTAGTTTAAATTATGCATAATTGAATGTTTTTACTATAGTAACAAGTATGCTGTAAAAAATGTTATCATATATTTTTATTTAATTTTTTTGTTTTTTGTTTGTTGGTTTAGCAAGGATTTGGTATTATTTGATTAAATGTGAGAGTAAACATGATTTTAATATTAGAAGAGATATCTATCTCAAGTAAATGTGGTTCGGTTGAACTTTTGCTTCATCAAACAATCATGAACAGTTAATATATTAAAGCCTTCTTGTAAAAACAGCCTTACATAAGACAGCAGTCATAGGCCATTTCTGCAGTGACCTGAAACTGTGACCTTCAAACACAATGATTTATGATTCCTACATCTGTGAATTTTGTAAACAGCGTATATGCTTGATTATTTCCTAATGTGTTCATTTTCTTTCTTTTTCTCTGCTGCTTCTGCTTCACTGTGTGATCTTCAAACAGGTAAGAGAAGTCTTTTATTCAACAACTATGAAATGCTATCTGTATAGCATGACTATAGGAATGTATCATCAGTTGCAGGAGTGTGCACTAATTTAGAACATTAACATATCACAGATTCTCCATGTACACCAAATCTTCACAAATATATTTGCCTGTCCAGACCTAATTTCATCCCTATTACTTTCCTTTTTCCCTTTCTCGCTCTCTCTCTCTCACACACACACACAACTCTTTTGGAGAGACCTTTACTCTTCTTGGCTAATGACTTCCAAATACTTCATCAGCATGTAGCCTTAACCTTGCTGTTGTTTCCAAGCACCATAACAGCTCTAATTAACTGCTTCCCCCTTCTGTTTCACCTACCTCAACACAAACACACACACACACACATACAAAGAGCCTAAGCCAGTTTCGTTCTGCTGAGCTCTTTTGCCCAGTGCTCTGTACAGTTTTAGTGCTACAAAGGGAATATATATTTTTATAGAGCTTTGTGTGGATGGATGATGTTAGAATCACTGGCTCTCACCCCACCGGCCATAAGAACAGCATCTCTTGTTTATTAAAGTACTTACGGCAGTGTTTAGTCAAGGACTCAACATACGTACTGAATCCAGAGCAATAAGGAGAGTTCAGTTTGCCTCAGCAGATTCACATCGAGGCGCCATTAACCAAAAAAAGACTAGCGCAGCCTGATTAGGAGGAAAACAGTCAGAGTATGTGGCATTTATTTACATATTTAACTTTTGATCTTTTACCCGCTACTTGCCAGCGGAGAGAGGTGTGTCGTGTCGCTCAAGTTCAAGGATTTTCTCGCCTCGCTTGATAAACAGATCTCAAGATCGGAGCTTTAAAATCCAGAAGCCCTGCTGGGGAGCACCCTGACCTCATAAGTTTATTAATTACTTTTGTTATTAACTATTCATCAGGGCTTCTGATGTCCGTCCCGGCGCTCTGCTGCAACAAGACCTATATTCTTCCCTTCAGCCGTCGTCTGAAAATCTAACAGTCCACTGAACTTGATAAGTGTGCCATCATCTCGTTAATCAAATTACTTATGAACCGAAATTGACAGTTTTCATTAATTATAAAGGATTATTCTAATTGCGATTCAAATTTATTCATTTAGAACAGACGGCATTCAGTAATATTTCAGCGAATTTGCATATTAAATGGAGAGGGTGGTTGATTAAGTATGGTAATGTATGCGCGATGCCTTATTTTGTTTCTGGTGGGCCATATGCGGCATGGTGGCTGGGGCAGGTGAAGACTCCAGAACGTGTTTAATTTGTTTGACAAACACGGAAGGGGACACAACACGTCCTCTGGCACCCTGCGCTCCGCTCGCCCCTGTGACCCTCACCTCCCTCTGCACCCACCTTTACCTTTAGCTCATGCTCTGCAGCTCTGACTAAACTCTACTTCCACAATAAGCAAACTTACGTGTCTCTTCTTAAAGGAACAGTTCCTGAATATCAAGATGCCGTTCCAAACATAAATTACTTTCTTTGTTGTCTTTGGAACAGATAGTTGAAAGAATGTTCGTGCTGCTCTTTGAATCTCCCATTTCATAAAGTAAGAAAGTTATACAGGATTGTAACAACATTGGGGTTAGTCAGTGGTCCAATTTTTGGTTGACCTATCCTTTCAAGACCTGGTTTCCACTTGATATCAACATGACTTTTAAGTGATCCAGATTCAAGTGATTTGAGAGGCATTACCGTTTGCACTTGGTATTGACATGAGTTCAGATGCATCCCTTGTGGCCACTTGTGTTCGGATTTTGTCAAGACCCTTCCCTCTTAATTCGTCCCACTCTACTGCACTTTCGATAAGGGGGTATTCGACGACTGAGTACTATTGAATGAATGATCCTATATTATATCACTTACGAGTGAGCAGGAAAGCAAGTGACTAACATTTTGTGGATGGCATCAACAATTATTATTAACATAGGCTTATTTTGAAAACGTAACCCTATATACATTTCTGGACATCGCAAATTATGTAGCCAGAAATACGGATGGCTGCATTTCGTCTTAAAAAACGGATGCAAGGGGGCGGTATGACACTGTTCCTTTTCGTGCTTACGAGCTGACCGCTTACCTCTGTATGGACGGCTTTCCTGCTGTTACCATTTTGTCCACTGGCTTGCCATGTAAGACAAAGAGAGGAGTTGACCTCAAATACAGGGATGAAGTCCTGCAAAAAGCCAAAAAATAAACAAGTAAATAATAGGTTGAGAATGTGGTAAAACCTTCTGAATTGCTTTTTAAAACTGTCAGTTGGGTTTAGAAAACACTATTGGTTGGGTCAGTTGATCTGTCAGTCAGTCAGTCGACAGCAGCCTCTGGTGGATTTATGCGAGAAGAGCAGAACGGCACTCACGAGAGAAATTTGAGATCTCAAAAAGCGTACACAGCGGCCTCTGGTGGATTCGGGAAAACAAAAGCTGCAAAGATACGTAGCTCCTGGGATGTATATATGTCACTCTCCAGAAATGTATGTAGTGGTACATTTTCAGAATGAGCCTGGATTGCTTAATATCGTTATCAGTGTGCTTTTAGTCAAATTCAGCAAATGACTTTCTTAGAAGTCTCATAATGATCACGTTCAATCAGTAGGTGGAAATACACTCTAAAAAATGCTGGGTTGTTGTAACCTAACATTGGGTCAAATATAGGCAAGAAGTCGCTGGGTTAAAAAATATAATTTAAATTTAATTAAACAAAATATCCCAACATTGGGTTTGTCAATATATGACGTACAACAACCCATCATTTTTACTGTTGGTAATATTTTGTTGTGGTTTGAACGCATTTGTTGATATAAGGCTGATGTGTATTCAGAACTACACAAAAATGTGTATTTAACTACACCCAAAAAGTGGGCAATCAATGGCAAAAAATAAATAAAATCTTCATTTATATGGCTATATTTACAGGTTTAGACCTCTTAGTCCACTTGTGATCAGATTGAGGAAAAACATATTAATACCACATGTAGATTTTAGAAGTTAAAAGTGTGTTCGCTTGGTGCTTTTCCAATTCTTTCTATTAATTTTTAAAAAATTCACACAGCAGGTGTGTCCCAATTGTCCTTTGTTCCCATTCTTAAGGTTAAATCAAACCCATCCTTTCTAGAGTATCTCTGCAACCTGATTTGTAGTATATGTAATGGATTATGAACACACAGCTAGAGAAGAAGCAGAATTGCTGCTCCAAGCCCATGCAAAGGGCATTGCTTTAGTGTAATTTAATACAATAGTTAAGGCAAATGAAAAAAGAGGAATAAAATGAGGACATCTATCAAAACCCTATGCATTTACACAATGTGCCCTTGCTTACACGAGAACTCTTTATCAAGTTAAATATAGCTTGCATACTATACTTTGAATTTAGTTTACGGGCGACTACATTTTAAAGCATTTGTGTATTTATACATCATCTTCAAGCAAAGAAAAACGACACGCCCGTACTAGTGTCGTCCAATATAAATGCATTAGTGCAAATTTCAGACTCGCAGCTCAGTCCAATGGCAATAAAGCATTATTAGATTCTTTAGCGGAGGTCAAGCCCCTCTGAGAGGTCAACGGTTAACCCTGTAGCTTTGCTCAGTTCCTGGACTGTTGTTCTGGCTGGGCGCCTGGGTGTCCCTGGGTGCTAGGCCACTTAAAAAGAAATAACCTAGCGCAGCTGCTGGTGTGTTTAATTAGCAGGGGTGCTGATTTTATGTGTGTGTGCGCCTGTAATGATGCTGAAACGGATCCTGCGTTTAGTCGCCAGAGTATTGACAGTCTTCGAGTGGCCCGGTGACAAGGCCATTCTTCATTACTCATGGCCGCAGGGAGAGAGGGGACTCGGGGTGGGGTATTGGGTGGTAATGGGGATCTGAGATTTGGCAGGGGGCCAGCGGTGGCACACCCAGTTGGGAGAGGCTCAGTGCCACTGCCATCGCTTTGCCTGTCTCAGATTTATGAGGCCTGCTTTAGAAAGGAAATGTTTCAATCAGCCGTGCCTGCCGAGCATGTCCATCACCCAGACAGGCATTTATTTATGACATAGAATTAGATCCTGTGCACGTTTAGCTGCACACACACACACATGCGCGGACGTACATACACACATCCACAGATCTTTCCTTCAGTAGTAGAAATCTCATTCATTCTACCAACAGTCATGTTGTTTTATGTACTTTGGCCATTGCCTTGCTGAAGTCATGCCAGTGAAACCCTCCTCTGACTCTTAGCTCTGTGGCTAACTGGAAGAAACATTGTTCTACGCCAGTTCATAAATACAGAAGCGAATGCTTAGCCATCGCATTGTTACTGTGACAGGAAGAAACCTCAGTGCACATGAGGGTGATAGATGTAAGTGCCTTAAAACTGGATGTGCTGTTTTTCTAAGTAGCTAGCTATAAAAATGTCGACAGTTGTGCTAACTTTATCTAACTCTTGTTCAGATGGTTTCTCTGGAATGGAAAAAAGAGAAAACTGACAGAATGTGGCAGCAGTTATGTATGCTAACGGACAATGTATAGCCCCCCTTGTGCCAATGCAGAGATCACATACTGTGAATCTATAAAAGTCAGCGTTCACATTTGTTTTGGTTCAAATGTTATAACAAAGTTGCTAAATTAGTGAAAAGATCAGATAGATAGGTCTGTGATGATTTTCAGTCAAAAATGTTTCCACAGATCAGGAATTACACAAGGCTACATTTTACAGGAAACCAAGCTGTTTGTACTGTAGATTTCAGTTGTGCAATCTTACAGACTAACTTGGACTTGGCCACAGTGAAGCACTGGCTGAAATGAAACTAGCAAATCTGCACTCATTGTATGGGGTGGAATCAAGCTACACAATTTTGTGAGTTCCCAACTAATCATTGCTTGCTTTCCGAATGCCAAGTTTAGACTGCAGGATTTTCAAAGTATTTTCGTCACAGATGTTTTTACACTGCATGAATATTTGGGGCAGTGTTTCGTCGCGGTTTTGTTTACACTGCAAGATGGATCTGAGACAGAGGGTTTCACACTGCATGACTTAAAAATAGGAAGAATCGCCGACAACTTTGTCCAAACTTCATCTCACCACAGCGAGAAGTGACATGACAACAATGCAAGTGCTCCGGACAAATTTACACTAGTTTTTTTTTCCTTTTCTTGGCTCCAAATAGACTGAAAATAAGGGTTTTTAACTTCTTCCCCATCCTTCCGCAGGCCTGCAGATATCCATACTTGTGGATGCTGCTCTCTCAATGGCTGTAGGTGATCGCTGATGTTATTTTCAATCAAAACACATTTCACATGGCAGGATTTGAATTGCAGACAGGTTCAGATATTTAGCATGCCAAACATCTCATGGTTGTCGGCGACTCATCAGCGATTCTCTCAGATTGTGTCTTTGATAGTTCACACTGTGTGATTGTTTTTCATGTGAACGAGCACTGATTTGCCTGTTATTTCAGGCATTTTTCAAAATCGGGGCTAAAATAATGCAGTTTGAACTTGGAATAAATGCTGTGCATAGGTGGGATTATCTGTTACAAGAGTATAAACAAACAATGGCTACCGAAACATGTGTTGTGTACTAGCTATCTTGTTATAAGAAAAACATCATAAAGGCATATGTGATTTTGTGTTTAACTCCATGAAGTAGAACCATTGCCACACTTTCTTTTGTTTTGCCATGTTTTGTGCTGTGTACAGAGCTTATGTTGTTGTATTAGTCAACATCACAGATGTGACAGAACCTGCTGTCGAAGACACACATCAAACAATTAAACACGCTATATTTTCTGACGTAATATTTGAGATAAAATGACTGATTCTTGATTCACCATGACATCCTATCTTAAAAAAACCTCAGGCTGAAATTCAAGTCAGAACAAGCTACAAACTAGCCTTTAAAAAGGACTTCCACTAGAGGACTGCACTGCAAATCCAGGAGTCCGAGACTCCCACTTTCCATCTCCATCAATGTGTCATGATGAGTCCAGCACCCCTCCACTTTGTCCTGAGAAATATT
The DNA here is from genome assembly GCF_903798145.1 of Danio aesculapii. NCBI lineage: Eukaryota > Metazoa > Chordata > Actinopteri > Cypriniformes > Danionidae > Danio > Danio aesculapii. The sequence continues at coordinate 37,248,294 of NC_079448.1, forward strand.
TAAAGAAAAACAGAGTGGAATTACCTGACACAGGACAGGATTAGACAGAAAGCACGGAGTGATAAATTTTTCATTGCAATGAGATGTTGTGGCTGAATAAAACATTGCTTTTTAAATAGACATGGGCTAACATGGAAGGTGTTCCCTGCCAGTCTCTCTCTGCGGAGCGGCTGACAGCTACACGCTCATGTCACATGCAGCCACACCGACTTACTATACACTTCACTATACTCTCTCTCAGAGCACACTTTCTTACCACTTTCGCATCAAATTTGGTGTCATCCTTGCCTATTTCATCCGATTCCGACTGGCAGCCTGTCTGAGCAAGTGTGACATGAGGAAATGTGTGTGTGTATCTCCGACTGTCCTCTTTGACAAACTACACGGCGCCCTCTTTGTGAGTACAGAGACCTGGCCTGACTTTCTCACACAGCATTAGCATGCCAACATGCCCTCTCGCACCTTCCGCCCGCTACACGTGCCTAACGTGATCCTACACACTAGGCCGACTTGCCCCTTTTTCTCTCTCCTGCACTGTCAGTCAGTGACCCCACTGTTACTCTGAGCTCTTACAGATGGCCTGGGCTCAGATAGCATCTGCCTCCTCCCATCCATCACAAGCGGCTGCTCTGCGGAGCTCCACGGCAGGGGCCCCACAAGCCTGCCAGATCCGTTACCCCACCTCCGTGTGTGGGACTCAGGTACCGAATACTGCCTGCTAGCCTACGGTCACTGGAAAAGCGAGGAACCCTAGTCTCCACAGTCCAGACTGGGAGCGAAGGCCTGGCTGTGGGTTATTAATGGGCCCCCCTTGTTGTGCCTCGGCCCCCAAGGCGTCCGCCTCCGTAGCTCCTGGCACAGGACACCGGCTCATAAATCTCCTTAAATAATGCCGTGCGGCAGCTAGGGGAAAGGGGTCACTACGGAAACAAGGCAGTCAGGCTGAGATGAAGTGTCAGTGATGCATGGCCTGTGCCCCCGAATGCAGGTAACATTCCCCCCCAGCACACGCACAAGAGAAGAAAGGGGAGGGTTTGGAGGCACAAAGCACGACCTGCAACCATAAAACAGATTTTTATCAGGAATACAAGATTTATATATTTTTGTGTGAAACTTCAAGACCCCTGAGATGCAGAGGAGTCCCCCAAAATCAGAGCTCCACCAGCAGACGAGCGAGGTAGTGGAGTGGCAGCTGAAAGCCGAACATGTGGTTTGAATTAACACCCTCCCCAGGGTTCAGCCCAACAGTGGGGGAGGCAGGATCTGAGACTACCTTGTGATGATAGACACATCCGTCTGATTATTGTTCTTCTCTTGACACACATCACTTTCACATGCGCTGTAGAGTTCCCACGCCTTTTTTCTTCTCCTGCTTCAAAAGTTTGAGTGAACTCAAAATGTGGATATGATAATAGAGATTTTTGGGAAAGATTATAGATCAGGTTCCGAAACTAACCAGGACTCAGCGAGACACCACAAATGCTCTCGAAATGAATTAATTTGTTATCTTACACCATATCAGAACTTTCAATTCCATTGTGCTCAAATAGATTACATCTGTTAAAATTGACATTTATCTACATAAGCACCTATTCTTTAAATTATACATTTGTTTAAACCAGCCTCCAGCTGAGTCTTGTTTCCTCTCAGGGTTTCTTCTTCATCTTCAGGAGTTTTTCCTTTCCCTGGTCGCCTTTGGTTTGCTCACTGGAGGATTCGGCTATGCTTTGAAAAGTTGCTTTGGAACTATAAAAAGGCATTATACAAATACACTGAAAAAAAAAGTTCAATGAAAATGAAACTTAATTTAATATTACTATTAATATTGTAGAATAAAATATTATATATTGTTTAGTATTATGCCCTAAAATGTAAGTAATAATAATAAAAAAAAATAAATAAATAATAATAATACATATATCACAAATAAAGCTAATTTATATTCAAAACTTTGGTGTAAGTTTTTTGAAACAAGTTTGCATTATATTGACTAAAAGTGACACTATATATATATAATATATATATATATATATATATATATATATATATATATATATATATATATATATATATATATATATATATATATATATATATATATATATATACAGTTGAAGTCAAAATTAGTAACCCCCCTTTCATTTTTCTTTTTTTTTCTTTTTAAAATATTTCCTAAATGATGTTTAACAGAGCAAGGAAATTTTCACAGTATGTCTGATAATATTTTTTCTTCTGGAGAAAGTCTTATTTTTATTATTTGGGGTAGAATAAAAGCAGTTTTAAATTTTTTAAAAAACATTTTTTTATTTACCAAAATTATTAGCCCCTTTTAGGCTATATTTTTTGCTGATTGTCTACAGAACAAACCATCATTATACAATAACTTGCCTAATTACCCTATCCTGCCTAGTTAACCTAATTAACATAGTTTAGCCTTTAAATGTCACTTTAAGCTGTATAGAAGTGTCTTGAAAAATATCTAGTAAAATATTATTTACTGTCATCATGGCAAAGATAAAAGAAATCAGTTATTAGAAATGAGTTATTAAAAATATTGTGTTTAGAAATGTTTTTAAAAATCTGCTCTCTGTTAAACAGAAATTGGGGAAAAAACAGGGGGGGTAATAATTCTGACTTCTGTATATAAATATATAATAAATAAACAATATGTAATAACTGAATAAATGAATTGATGAATGAGCTATTTAAATATATTAAAATTGTAGTGTAAAACTGTAAAAGTATTGTAAGGATATTTAACAATATTGCAATTTTTGTTTATGAAACTAAATCAAGTTATATATTATAATTTATATAATGTAACTTAACCTAACTAACTTAACTTAATATAACTTATATGAAATTAAACCAAGTTATATATTATAACTTACATTATAAGTTATATTTTGGGTCAGTTGGCATTTCTGTGTCGAGTTTACATGTTCTCCCTGTGTTGGCATGGGTTTTCACCCGGGTGCTCCGGTTTCCCCCACAGTCCAAAGACATGCACTACAGGTGAATTGATAAAACTATATTGGCCGTAGTGTCTGTGTTTAAATGCAAGAGTGTATGGGTGTTTCCCAGTGTTGGGTTGCGGCTGGAAGGGCATCCACTGCGTAAAACATATGCTGGATAAGTTGGCGGTTCATTAATAAAGGTACTAAGCTGAAAATAAAATAAAAGAATGAATAATGTAACTTAACTAACTTAACTTAATAACTTATATGAAATTAAATCAAGTTATATAATCTAATTTATATTATAATATATTAACCACATATATATTATTTAGTTATTGTAAGGATATTTACCATATTGAAATTTTTGCTTCTGAAAATAGATCAAGTTAAATTCTGCTAAGGCCTAATAAAACCAAACCTGGCAGCATCTCTTGTAGATAAATAGCTTTGTTGTGACATGTACCATCTGTTTTAATTCAGGAGTTCAGCAGCAGTTACCAGCCTCTTCCAGCAGCAGCATCTCTAGTCGTCAGTGTCTCCGTTCAGCTCGTACGGCGAAGCTTTGAGCGCGGAGAAGATTGTTGTATATTAGTTTAATAAAGTCAGAGACAAATGAAGCCCCCCTGCCAAAGAGGACTGTGTTACACACTTCATGAACCAAATTAGTGTGGCAGCGCAACACGCCGGCGCGTCGCTTTTGTTCCGGAGATGATCTGCATAGCGGAGCTCATTTCTCAGACAGATAAATCTGACGGCAAGCCGTGACTTCCCCCCTGAAGTAAATAGTGTAAATAATGAAAGGGCCTGCCAGCGGCGCTTGAGGAATGACTTCATCCCGAGCTATTTATACAGACTGTCAGAGGGGAACAAAAAAGGAACTGGGCAGGGAAGAGGAGAGAATGGGAGCTCCATCTGATTGGGTAAAGAAACAGACTGGCTAATGCCTTCTGGGTAATAGAGATGGAGCACCACTTGAGTGTTGTGTATGTGTGGTTGGGACGGAGGGAAGCTTTTAATTGAGAGGTGAGAGGGATAGATCCCACAGGTTAACTCCATTCTTCAAGGGCCATTAATATGGATCAGATAAGGTTTTTAGTGCACTGCACCTCCAGTGACACAAGACATGCTCTATTAATCCTACTGATGTTGTGGACTTGCCCGATGATTATAGGCGAATTTGTCATATTCTGTTGTGGTTAAGATGAATTAAGCGAATGATGAAGATAAAGATGCTTTGTTCTCTGGTTACGGTTACAAGGGCCCAAAACTCGCATCTCTTCCTATTCTGAGATTCAAGAGATCCACTGTTTATATGGACCCTTTTCACAAGACTGTTATGATGCGTTTAATGGTCATCATAATCTTAAATCCTTGAAAGTTTTTAATATTTATTAATGTATTATATCATCTTTGCATCAAATGACAAAAGACGAATTAGCACTTATGCAAGGTGTTTCTAATGCAGCGTCTATGGGGTGGGACAGTAAATTTGACGTTATACTCTCCTTTGGCTGTCGTCATCAGTCTTACACAATTTTTTCCTTTTTCAGGAAGTCTTGATAACACCATTGTGGAGTTTTCCTTTTATTAATTGAGTAAATAGGATTCTAAAAAAATAGTTGTTGTACTCTCCCATTCACTGCGCTGTAAGTTTACCCAACTATGACGACTTCCTCTACTCAGAAATCTGGAAATGTAAAAAGGGTCTATAGTAAATGATAAAAAATGTCTAAAGTCAATTGGGTTAAACCTAGTGGCTTTAAAGATAATGACGATTTATTAGTTAGTTAATTAGTATTCTGAGGCTGTACTGTGATCCTTAAATCATTTTAATCTATGGTCAAATTATTATTTTTTCTAAACATGCTAGACTTTTTTTTTCTTGTCCTGCATATCCTTGTCTATGTTTCCACCTCTAAAAACAAATTAAATGGTAATTGTGAATTTGTCTCTTAAAGCTTTTCGTATTTGAATTTTGATACTTGGATCTCAGAAAGTTATCTCACATTGTGATTTTTACAGTACATCCTTAGGCTCGTGGTCAGCATGATGAAAAGGGGTGGTTCTTTTTCTCAAATGTAGACCTTTTTGCATTTTCTATTTAATTATGAAGTTTAAATACTGCATTTTAGTGGCATTGTAACAAAATATTTCTTAAAGATTAAGAATTAAAGAAATATGAGTAAATACTTATTTTTAAAATACAAATTTATTACATCATATATCATTAGAAAAAAAAATAGGAACCTGTTAATGTTTTAAATTAAAAACTTTAGCCTATTGAAATTTATTAAGCAATTAACAAACTGGCCAGCACATTTAACCTTCCTCAGTCAGAATTTGCACATTTGAATATCAAAAAATAAATAATAATATTAAAAGAGCTTTATGATTTTAGGCTCTAGAACTAGTGCACTAGAACTGCCAGTTTCAGACTGTTGAGTCTGATTTTTCCTAGCATTGATTGGCGCGATTATGCAATCACAATGGTATAAACCGTAATAGGGTGGGTCAAATGTTTATTTATATTATACATTTTTAAGTATTAATAAAGGGCTGACTTCCCCCCACCCCCACCCCCCATACATTTTGTTTTGATGTCCTTCAGGGGGGACCAAGCATTAATTAGGGGGGGGGGGTCAGTCCCCCCAAACCCCCTGTAATTCACACCCTGTTCTTCACACCTTTTTAACTGTCTTTTTTTTCAAGAATAGGGTCCAAAATTCTGAATAAAAGTTCTTAAAAAATGTTTTCTCTATTTAAAAACAATTTAGAAGGGAAAGACTTCACATCTGATTGTATGTTTTTTTGCACAGCTGGATGTTGGACTCATGAAAAATAATAGTTTGCATTGAACATAACCCATTAGCTGAAGTCACACCGGTGTGACGGTCAACTAAGAATTCAGCTTGGTCTTAAAACCTTTTTCGATGGGTTATTTTCACAATTTAGGATGGTGTGGCAGTCAAAATAGGACAAATGAGCTCATGTATGGCACAAATTCCAAATTCTGGACCTTTCATCTTTTGAACCACCAGAACCCCCCAATTACCATATGCTTTTAAAATTTTATTTACGATGCAGAAACATTTGCCTGACTTAAAAGTCTTCATACACACATTAGCTAAATCTACCCATTATTTTCATTTGATTATTTTGCAGTCCAACATTTATTTAGCTGATTATTACGGTCCCACATTACAGTGTCTTTGAAAGTTTCTTTTAAGCAGGCCAACTTGTCTAAAGTGTATTTTAAACTGTAATATCACCAGACTCATTTGGTTTCCTCATTTAGTAGCTATTTAGGAAGTGTTTCATGTTCTTATAATTAGAGCTCTTGTCTCTCGGCTCCTTCTGGCCCCTCCTCTCTCCGCTCTGTAGTTTTTATCTTGACGCGCTGATCAAAAAAATGTCCCACCGAGGACACCGTACTGCCGGCAATTACCAAGATGTTTATTATATCTGGTGTAATAATTTCAGTCGCTACAGGGATTATTTAAAAGTTATTACCACTTTGATGTTGGTGCTTTTCTCAGGTTGTGATTGTGTGTTTAATTGTACCAAAGTGACACATAAACCCCGTCTTAATTTAATGAAAGCGAGAAAGTGAGATTATTAAAATATGACTGCATCGGCAGGCCCGGCTGTGTAATTATTTTGCTAAATTTGTGCTGGGAGGCATGATAGGGCAAACTGTACTCATTTGCAGGAGGCTAATTTAATAAACCTCAACCCTCTTTATATGAAGGTTGAATGTTTTCCCGCTTAACCCAATTGAAAACCACACCAATTTGCTGTACTAATATTTCCAGCACTTTCGGGCTAATGATGCTAACTCCAAACAGCCCGGAACCAGTAATTAATGGAGATGCTAATGAAAAGGTGACGGCACCTCCAGCACACTGCGGCGGACACTATCTATCTCGGACCGCTGAAAAATTCCTCCTCTTATCTCATAGCCCATAATCCTCTTCCTCTAATTAGCCACTGTGTTCAGGCAGAATGGAGAATCGTCAAGTTCATCTGCGCTTTTCTAGCGAGATTGAGAGAGCAGAGTTCAACCAAGGAGACTAGTGAGGAAGAGCGAAACACTGTCTGTCTCTAGGAGGAGGAGGGAGAGACAGCAGTGTGTGTTACACTCTGCTGGTCACCTGTCAGCTGTCAGAGCAATTACAGCACCTCCTAGTGTTAAATGTTTAAAGTGCGCATTAGCATGTAGCACAGTGGCATCCTGTCCCTGTGATCCTGTGAGGCTGGCACTTGCCGACAGCCCCTGTCCCGCCACAAATCGCTCCAGACAGTGCGCTGTTAAAATCAATATGCTGCAGTTTTGTAGCGCTTCCTTCTGACTGTGCCGCGTTGTCTAATATAATGTAAATAATAAATTATCAGGCAGCAGAGACACTCCACCTCAGAGTCACCCACTGATATAAGCGCTAACAGGGTCGCTTAATCCAGTTGGTTGCAATAGTTTTTCTCCTATAATATAAATATATAAATAAAGGGTCCAAAGGGAGGCTTTTGCAGAAGTGCCATAGAGACACTACAAAAAAATATATGTTCCAAAGGGTGTGTTTTTTTTTTTACAACGATCCCCAAAAATTATTTTATTCATACATTCATTTTCTTTTCGGCTTAGTCCCTTTATAAATCAGGGGTCACCACAGCAGAATGAACTGCCGGCTTATCCAACAGTGTCATTTGGTACCAATACACCACATTGGTATGGTTTTAAATTTTTAGACATCTAAAGGAGCTTTTCACACAACTAGGAACTTTTGTGGAATTGAAATGTTGTTTTTTTTTGGATGACATCAATGTTGATAAAGAACCTTTATTTTAAGAGTGAACAAAACAATAAAGAACCCTTTCCCTCTAGTAGGGCTGCACAATATAGTGTTTCAGCAATGATATTGCAATGTGAACATTCGCAATAGTCACATTGCGAGTATACACAATGTCAAAGGCCTGTGTAAGGGTTTTAAAAGCATTCAGGCCTAAGAAACTGTACTGTTTTTAACTTAAAGTCTATGGAATTGTTAATGAAACAAAGACTATGCAGTTTTATTTTACATTTGATTATTCAATAACGCAATGTTTGTCTGGATTTTAATTAATAATTTCGCAAATGTTTTTTGAGGCTCATGTGTGAGGGTTCTAAAAGCATTCAGGCCTAAGAAACTACGGTTTTTAACTTTAATTATTAAATTGTTTATAGAACGAAGACCATGCAGCATTATTTTACATTTGATTATTCAATTACTGTATACCTGAATACAGAATCTGTTCTTTTTTTTACTGTAGATATACTGTTAAAACACAGAAAATTTCAATTTTTTTACTGTTGGTATACCCTTAAAACACAGAAAATTACAGTTTTTAATGTTTAAAAAATCTTAAATTAATATAGAATATTTCATTTTTTTACAGTAGTTTAACCGGCAAAAAACTCAAATTTTTTAAAGGTTTTTTCAATATGGACACACTGTTAATTAGCAGAAGTTTTTCAGTTTTTAATTTACGCTAAAAAGTCTGTGTAATGAGCTGCCAGTACATTTTCCCGTTTTTTTTAGAATGTCATTCATTCATTCATTTATTTTCTTTTCGGCTTAGTCCCTTTATTAATCTGGGGTCGCCACAGCGGAATTAAACGCCAACTTATCCAGCATTTGTTTTACTCAGCGGATGTCCTTCCAGTCGCAACCTATCTCCGGGAAACCCATACACACTTATTCGCACACATACATACACTATGGACAATTTAGCTTACCCAATTCACCTGTACTGCATGTCTTTGGACTGTGGGGGAAACCAGAGCACCTGGAGGAAACCCACGCAAACGCAGGGAGAACATGCAAACTCCACACAGAAACGCCAATTGACCCAGCCGAGGCTCGAACCAGCGACCTCCTTGCTGTGAGGCGACAACACTACCCACTGCGCCACTGCGTCCCCCATTTTTTTTATTACTATTTTTTTTTTTTAGAATGCGTATACAGTATATAATTTGTAAAATTTTCTTTATTAAATTTATCTCTGTTTGTATTTATCTCTACTTGATTTTTTAAATATTTTATGCATGGACTTCCCTACAGATTCATCCCAATCAATCTTAATATATAAACTCTTTCCAAATAGTTATTCAACACATCTAGTAAAATTACATTCATGTCGCAATATATATCGCAGAAACTAAATTTACCAAATTGTCCATAGTGTATGCGTGTATGTCCTTGTCCTCCAGATTGGGGATTGAGCGTTGTGCTAATGACTCACCTCATAAAATCTAGATGTTACGAAACACCAACATAGTGCGGTTAATTATCAACTTTGATATAAATGGCCTTGAAAGTAAGTAAGAATAATGGATAATACCACAATCCATAATCACGCCAATCAGTCTATGCGAGAAAACAATCATTCAACAGTCTATAACCGGCAGATCTAGAGACACTCTTAGGTAAATTGGTGTCGGTATCAACATATAGCCTAAAACACAGTAGAATTAGATGTATAGTTAAATAACATAGTTAGAATTAACCAATCAGAGGATACTGTAGGTCACTAAATATTCCTCAAAACACTGAACATTAAATATGTTTTATTAATGAATTAGATGTAATTGAAATAAATACACAAATGACTGAAGCTTGTATAACTACAGTAACGTTACCGAAACAGTTGACCCCCCCCCCCCCCCCCTTATTGTCAGTGTCAATTTGCACACTGCCAACAACCCAACATCTACAACTGACAATAAATGAAATAATCTGACATTGATTATAATTTGAAGAGTGTTTGAGTGTCACTTAAAAAGAATTGGCATTTTAAATCTGCACTTTCGCTGGCTTCCTCCAAGCCCTGCCATTTCTCAACTGGTAAAACGTAGCATGGATCCCATATTTGTGGGTTAAAGGAGCGATTAGGTTTTAGTGGGACACGCTGGATGAGAGGGGACGGAGGCAGGGAGTGTATGAGCTCTAATTAGGTCAGTGGAAGAGAAAAGCAGCACACTCGAGCTCCGTGAAAAGGTCCCCCTGTCCTTTGCGTCCCGTCTGCGGGTGACTGGATAAGACAGGTGAAGGCAAGTAGAAGTGGTAGCTGTCAATACGCCTCCCTCGCTCCCCTTGCCTCTGATGCCATGAATTATTTGTGAGAGCAGGCAATGACAAAAGGATGTCGCTCGCTCTTAAAGCCTCACCTGCCGTCCCGTCACACCCACATAGGGTTGATTCCATCAGACACAGAGTCTCTCCTTTACATTTCTCTCGGCTGTGCTCTTTTCTCTAAGCTCATCATTTCTGTATCAAAGTACAGTAAACAAGTGCTGTTCTGCTGTGACTCGACCCTCAGGAGCTCCTCCTCTTCCATGTTACACAATTTCCATCTTTCACCGACTGCTCCAGTGTCATTCTGGATTTGTTTGTCAGTTTGTTTCTTCAGCATGGGCCAGAGAAGTTGCACATTCTTTGGAATTTTTAAGGGTTGCACTACATTACAGATGAACGCACATGCACTAAAAAGTAATGGACAGCCGGATAAGTTATAATTTAGGGTTAATTTTTTTTTTTTAATTCTACATATTTTGGACTACACATATTGGACAGCCAGATAAGTTGCACATTCTTTGGAATCCCTTATGAGTATGGTTTCATTGTAGAGTGTACATTTTACATCCTACAGTAATCATTTTTAAACTTTAAGGGGTGCACTACAATACAGATGAACACACATGCACTAAAAAGTTACATTGGACAGCCAGATAGTTTATACTTTAGGGTTAATGTATTTTTTTTTTATTCTACACATTTTGGACTTGCAAATATTGGAAAGCCAGATAAGTTGTGCATTTTTTGGAATCGCTTATGAGTATGGTTTCATTGTAGAGTGGACGCAACAGTGTAAATCTTACATCCTACAGTAATCATGCTAAAGTTTCAGGGGTAAACTACTATACAGATGAACGCACATGGACTAAAAAGTAACATTGGACAGCCAGATAAGTGGCACATTCTTTGGAATCACTTATGAGTATGGTTTCAATGTAGAGTGTACATTTTACATCCTACAGTAATCATTTTAAACTTTAAGGGGTGTACTACAATACAGATGAACGCACATGCACTAAAAAGTAATATTGGACAGCCAGTGAAGTTGTGCATTCTTTGGAATCACTTATGAGTATGGTTTCATTGTAGAATGTATGCAGCAGTCTAAATCTTACATCCTACAGTAATCATTCTAACCTAAAAACATCATTTTAACCTACTAGTGTCCACATACATGGGCAGCACATTTTAGCTCTTAAGTGGCTATTTAAAATACTTTGAATGTTTTTTATTTTGTTACAGACATACAGTGTCATCCTGCAACTGTTTTGCAGCATATAAAATGTCCCAAATCCTATTTTTAACTGTCCAAAATGGGGGGGAAATGGTTTTTACTCTCTGATAGTCAAAGCAAGTTAAAAAAATAAAATCTATGTTAAATATGCACTTAAAACACACAAATGTACACACAAATAATCCCCTTTTAAAACACAATCTGCATTTTTACTTTATTTTGTGTGATCAATTGGTCGTTTTCCTCATGGGGATCCAAAATTGTCCACACAAGGTCAAAATTTACTAGTATTGCTATACTTGTGGTGGACATATGGTCCCCACAATGTAAATAATACAAGGTACACACACACATACAGTATATACACTATATGAGGCAGACCAAATATAAAAAAAATACAATTCAAAAACATTTTTTAAACGCAAATGTTCATCATCAATTTCTAAATATAATAAAATATTTAGACATTTCTTTAAAAAATAAAAATACATTTAACCCTACATTATAACTTTTCCAAGTACTTTTCCAAATTAATTAAAAGTAATATACATTCATCCCAGCAGGCACACAACATCATAAGATGTTAATAATAGATTAGATTTAGGTTGAGATGTCAGTTGACCAAAGTTCTATTTTCTAGCCAGCGTCTAAGAACAACATTATTTTGACGTCCAATAACGATGTCAAATGATGTTGATATTTGGTTAATTTTAGGTTGTGTTAATAAGTGACCAAAATCCAACTTTGACCCAACATCTTAAACCAACGTCATATTGTTGTCAAATACTGATATTTATTTGTCAGGTATGGCAACCAAAATCCAACATCTGAAAGACGTCATAGTGGTAACGTCCACACAATATCAGGCTGGTATTAGGCATTGGTATTTGATTGATTTTAGATTGGACATTGGACATTGACGTCAAGTTGATGTTGGGTTCTGACATCAACCTGTCATTTCCAAACAAAATGCAACATGACATGATGTTGGGGTACAACGTTTATCTGACATCATGTTGACTTCATGTGCCTGCTGGGATGTATGTACTATTACACATACACTGTAAAGATGATTTGACAAACAGGCATGACAACAAATGTTTTTATGTTAGCTTAACTTATTTGTTAGTTATTTATTTTTCAGTTATATAAGGTTTAACTTAAGTTAATGTAAATTGAGATGACTCAGAATTCAATTTCAACTAAGCGATTTAAGGCAGTAGGATTTGTATTTACAGTGTATATAAATGAGCCTATATTAACAAATCCTGAAATAGAGTAACTGGAAAATAACATACAAAGTGTTTTCACAATACATACTGTACTTTGTCAATATTTATCATCAAAAATTCATTTACAGAACATGTCTGTGCAAAATTGGATGATGAAGAATTTTTTATTAGGATACCAGAATGGAAAGATTTGTAATTGAATTAAAAAAACATTCCTGTAGTCATCAGATTAATATGCGTTATGTCAAAAAGCAATATTCCTGTCAGGTTAATCTGACTGTGTCCTTTTGTTTAATTGAAGGGTGTGTGAGTAACCCAGAAATACTCAGGCCGGTGTGTTTGAGTCCTGTGGCAGTGAGTAACAGTGTGCTGTAAAGCTCCAGTCTTCACACAAAAAGCAGGCGGTCTAATGATCCCACTGGCTGAAAACCCTGAGGCCTGCATGCGCTGTCCCTCCACCACCCCTCCATTCCCACCCTTCCTCCCTCCATCCATCCATCCCTCCCTTCCTTCATCCCTGCCACATCTGCTGCCTCTCGCCAAAGGAAAAAAATCAATCTCTCCATCATGAATTATTGAGGTGTTTGCCTACAGCCTCTGAAATATACAGGAGGGTGGTCTCTCTCTCTCTCTCTCTCTCTCTCTCTCTCTCTCTCTCTCTCTCTCTCTCTCTCTCTCTCTCTCTCTTTCTCTCTCTCTCTCTCTCTCTCTCTCTCTTTCTTGTACATTTAGTTTTAGATTTGTGAATAATGCACAACAGAATTAATTTTAATACACTTTTCCCCTTTCCACCTTTGATGCTTTATTTGTGCTGCTGACATTGCGTCGCATGTATTGTGTGGGGTCTTGTATTTCCCTCTGAGCAGTACAGGCTGTTTACAGAAAATATTTCTGTTTGTTTTTCTGCATGAGCTGCTAATACTAGGGTCATTTGTGCTGAATTAGTCGATTACATGCATTTAAACAAGTTTAAAGTGTACACCTCAGCAGAAAATGAACAATGCTGAGCTTCAATTTGGATTCATTACCTACTATATATATTTCCGAAATACTGGAAATATCATTGTATTTTTTTAAATGGTATAGTCTCATGTGGTACTGTTAGTGGGATCATGCACCAATATGGAAATTTTGGCTAATATTGATAAATAATAGGTTTTTTTCTGGATGATGCACTTTAGAAAAATGCTGGGTTATTTCAACCCAAATCTGGGTGTAATAGGGACTACTACTGGGTTAATTTTTTAAACAAAATCCTGTGAAAACATGACAAGAAAAAACCAAGAAAATGTGTAAATTACTGTTAAATGAGAATGTAAAATATTTTATGCCATACTTCAATAATTAAAGATGATTAAGTATTCAAATAAAATAAATTAGTTACTAGTACTTCATATTTTTAGATTTTCATAGCATATGTGTTAATTTCTGCACTTTTACCATGAACTGGCGCACTACCAGTTGTTAGAGGCTAATATTTTAGAAATTAAGAAAAAAAATCATTGAGTGTGTTAACTAGTGACATTAGGAGTTAAGAAATGCAATCCAAAAATTGTTCTATTGTTTTTTCTTGGTGTGGCAGTTAAAGGGTAAAATGAATTGGACCCAATTTAACTCTATGTTTGGGTCAGCCTATATTTTATTAAGCAGTCAAAAACAGAAATGTGCACACATCAGAGGTTCTCAAAAACAGGTGCTCGAAGAAGATCATCACCATGTAGGTCAAAACGTTGTTACAATAATTTGTTTTGAGAGCTAAAGTGGCAGTGTGCCAATTTTCTTTTTACGTTTCAGCCTATATTTTACCCAATTTGGGTTTAAATAACGCAGCATTTCTTAGTGTGTGATAACCAATAAACAGTAAGATAAAAAGTTGATAGGAATTTTTCACAACCTGATTACAAAAACAAAGGAATTATTGGCTTAGCATATCTCCTGAAAAAAAGATGACACGATTTTTAAGGATCCGAATAGAGATGTGTTTTGAGTAAAATGTGCATTTGTGTTTTATTTTAGAAACATTTAATATTAAATATGAAAAGAAAGAATGTTGTCATTTAGATCATTGATTCATTCATTTTTTCACTTTCCTTTGGCTTAGTCTCTATTTCAGAGGTCGCCACAGCGGAATGAACCACCGGCATATGTTTTACGCAGCGGATGCGCTTCCAGCCACAACCTAGTACTAGGAAACACCAATACACACTAATTAATACACACACTCATACACTTTGGCCCATTTAGCTTATTCAACTCACCTATAGCGCATGTCTTTGGACTGTGGGAGAAAACGGAGAAAACCCAGACGAACATGGGGAGAACATGCAAACTCCACACAGAAATGCCAACTGGTCCAACCGGGACTCGAACTAGCGACCTTCTTGCTGTGAGACAACAGTGCTAACTACTGACCCGCTGTGACTTAGACAATTAATTTATTTATATAAAGTATTAACTTATGCATAATTTACTAATATATATGTATATTTTAGATTCGAAAACATGGGATATTTTATTCTGGTGAACTCTCATTTTCTGAAATTAATTCTCTACATGATAATTTTCTTATTTGAAATGATAAAGGCGTGTTATCTGTAGTATTATATTAAGCACAAATTAATAAATTACAAAACACAAACCTAATATTAAATCCAGATAACCAATAAAACATGTAAAGTGATCTGTTAATCTTTTTATATTTATATAATTGTTCATTCAGCTGTGGCGACCCCTGATGAATAAAGGGACTAAGCCAAAAGAAAATCAATAATTGAATGAATAATTGTTGTATTTATATAAAATTGGTTCAAGAAATTAAACCAATACAGCAAGGTTTTATGATACTACTGTGAATTGCTCTGTACTAATGTGTAGTTATATTTATGGTATCATGGCCACCATATTGTAGACACAGATATTTCCACTTCCACTCTCCAAACCCTCTCTCGCTGAACTGAAGTTTGACTTATTACGCCATGGACTGCTGTACTACTCCTGGATTTGCTCTCTCACACACTTGCTCCACTGGCACTTGTAAACAATAGCTTTAGCTGCAATGATTGCATTAAATCAGGCAGTTGTCATATGACAATCATTATCCCTCCTCCACTGGCAGCGTTTGATTGACAGCTCCCCAAAACCCATGTGTGGTGGCTGCACATCGTTGCCTGGCTTCAGCTATCAATTACAGGCTTGAATTTGAAGCATTTATTATGTAAAATAATTCTCCCGTCTGCACTGCACTCGTCTCCTGGGTCTGGTCCCGCTGTCTGATGTGAAATTTCTCTGCTCGCTCTCCTCTTTCACGTTCATTGTCTCTCGCTCACTCTATCTGTCTCACTCAACTCTTTGTTGTTCTTTCGCAGAGGGTGCGTCTTCCATGCATTGCTCTTAAATCGACACAGCCTACGAGGAAATGACATTAGCTGGGAATAGAACGGTCCTTAATGCTTAAGAGCTTCAGTGTAGTGAGAGGAACAGGCCTCATTAGTTGTACCCTCTTTGGAATCAGCTGACAGTATACTATGATTCTTCAAAGGTGCTTTTCTGTGTTTTGTTGTTTTTGTGAACATTTAGCTGGCCAATATGAAGTCGTCTTGGACATGTACTGACAACTGTTGTCGTGGATGCAACATAATGCTAATGCAAATGCATTAACATGCGATGCATTTGTGGGAATATACAATTCACAATCGTCTATGAATTATTATTCCACTACTGAAAGCATCGGTAGTATAGTTGTATAAACGTCTTGACAACATTGATGGATTGATTGATTGATTTAGTTTTCTGTTTAAATACAACATTGTTAAACTACTCTTAAAATATTATGTTAATGCAGTATAATATAATATTCTCACATATTTAGAAAAATTATATTCTAAAATTGATTGATTGATTGATTGATTGATTGATTGATTGATTGATTGATTGATTGATTGATTGATTGATTGATTGATTGATCAAATGGTTCTCAAATTAACCATTCAATTCAGTGCGGATCACGTTCACTCAACGCAGAAATGGTTTAATTTCCACTGTGCTGCTGATAACGGAACTCTTTGGAATGTAATACAAATGCATTAGTTGTTGCCTTGGTAATATAAGTGTAATGTAATGATGATATGGACAATGATTCATATCAATGATCTTTAAGACTCTTTTCCCCCTGATATTTACTTCATTGAATAATATTAAATAAATAAATATAAAGCTATGGAGCTGTCAGCCAGGCAACAGAGTGACGACATCATGTGCACACAAGCTCTACCGGTCCAGCACGGTTTAGCATGCTTGTCTAGCCATGCCTAGAATTCTGGGCTAAAAATGGTTTGTAATCACGCCACACTATTCCAGGCTCATGTGGGAACCATACCTGATTGTTCTTACAATGTTTCGGCATGAAAATCTGTGATTGATTGATTGATTGATTGATTGATTGATTGATTGATTGATTGATTGATATGTTGATCAAATGGTTCTCAAAGGGACCATTCAATTCAGTTCTGATCAGGTCCACTCAACGCAGAAATGGTTTCATTTTCCACTGTGGTGCTGATAACGGAACTCTTTGGAATGTAATACAAATGCAGTCATTGTCTTTGTAACGTAATGTAATGATGAAATGTACAATGATTCAAATTAATGGTTTTTAAGACTATTTTCCCCCCAAGATATTTAATCTGTTGAATAACAATAAATAAATATAAAGCTATGGAGGAACTGTCAGCCAGGCAACAGAGTGGTGACGTCATGCACACACAAGCTCTACCAGTCCAGCACGGTTTAGCACGGTTGTCTAACCATGCCTAGAATTCGGGGCTAAAAATGGGTTGTAGTTGTGCCGCACCACTCTACGCTCCTGTGGAAACACAACTTGAACCATACCTGACTGTTCTTACATTGTTTTGTCAATCATTGATTGATTGATTGATTGATTGATTGATTGATTGATTGATTGATTGATTGATTGATTGATTGATTGATTGATTCTCAAATGGAACATTTTATTCAGTGCTGATCATGTTCACTCCACACAGAAATTGTTTCATTTTCGTGGTCCTGATAACGAAACTCTTTGTAATGTAATACAAATGCAAATGAACAAATTCAGTATGTTACAATATTCTTAGAACTATATTCTAAAATATTCTTTCATACATATTTTTTTCAATATTCCTCTCTAATAAAAATAGCAGCTAAGTGCGGCTTTAAAAGATGTGAGACTTTTAATAAAAACATTCTGTGCACAAAAACAGTCCACACGAGCTGTGCAAAACAGGGCTAAAAATAAAAATACCCCTTAAAAACACTTGCGACTGAATCACTCTGAGGAAACATTTGTAGACAATGTAAGACAGAAAGTGAATTCTTCTGCTCTCATGTTATGATAAGAGAATTCTCTTTGCTCGCTCGTCGTTTCTTCTTTCGTGCTCTCTCTCTCTTTCTCTCTTTCTGAAATAGTTCTTCGGTTGCATTTGGCACCAAACTCGCAGGCCAGTGCAGAAATCCAGCCATAATAAATGGAGGGAGGAGGGAAAAATAAGACATCTGAAAGACCAGCTAAGCAAGCCGGTGATATTTCTTTTTTTTTTTTTTTTTTCCAGGGACAGATCTTTTGGAGATGTGTATTGTAAGCAATTTTAGAGCTGTCAGCACAACATGCCTACTGGTCTCGGCTTGCCTGAAGGCGGAGAGAGGGGAAGGTTAGACTTGTTGTAGCTGTCAGATTGTGCTACTGTGCGTTATTATTATTTTATCTGCAGTATCTGCTCGTGACGGAATTACCAGCAAATTAGACACCATTCAGGAGGGAGGCCAACCCATGCACACGTACATTTTCGAAGCATGAGCAAGATGTTTTTCAGAAGAGAACGGCGAGTTACAGGGCTTTAACGTTGCTGCTCGGAAGATTAGCCCGTCACTCGTCAACATGGTGTCGCCTTACTCAATTAGCCACAACTCAAACTCTGTGTTTTAAACAACTGCAACATTCCTATCATGCCCACGCAGTGGAGGTAATGGAGAGCTGCCTTGAGAGGACATCTGCCCCCTCTCCCATTAAAACAGCCCATGCCGCCGTCTCACCAAAGCATTCTGGGAGACGGCAATGAAGATAAGATGGCGTAAGGTGAGGAAAGAGCGGATGAAGAGAGATATCATGCCATAGCGAATGGCACTTTGAGTGTCGCTCCATGGCAAGAGCTGGCATGGGCTCTGTCTCCCAGAATGGACACATTTATATTCTCTTTCTCTCGCTCTCCCCCTCTCACACTCTTATGGTCTGCGTTAGCCTTCATAAAATATTCATGTTGGTTGTGCTCAGTGCCATAATTGCCATCTCAGCCTCTGAATAATTGATGGCTGGTGCCGTTGACTTGGTCTCATTTACTGAGAGTGTGGGTAATACCATACTCGCACATGCCACATGCTCTAATGCCACGCCGCCACAGTTAATGCTGACTCCAGATCAGCCATGCTCTCTCTCTCTCTCTCTCTCTAGCTCTCCACTATCATTCATTTGAAACCACCCTCACAGCTACAGTCAAATGCATTTAAATCAATAGTGCTACACTGACTTGGGCTACAAGTATCATCGCAAACACGGGGGGCAATTTGATTTCGTTTGATGTGCTTTTAGGAGAGGCTCAAACTCGATGAGGGGCTGCAGAGAATTTCCCAAATGCTCTTGCGTTTATTAAAGTGCATTTTTGTGTGATCGTTGCACTTTGAGTGGGTGTAAAGAGCACTGTTCTGTGTGGATTCTTTTTTTAATTTGACGTCTGGTGGAACGGGTTGGGTTTTTTTGCGAATCGTTGCTCTAAGGATAATAATATAGAAGGTTTAACGGCTGAGTCAGACGAGCCTCCAGGAGAGTTAATTAACAGGCCGAAGCTGAGCGGACAGATGTGACCCTTAGACAGGCTGAGGTCAAAGGTCAATTTGTTGAGGATTACATTAACCCTGCCTACACCAACCCCATCGCCCCTCCATTGCTGCTTTAATTCATAGCTCTCTTTCTATTTCGCCCTGACATTCTGTTTTACCTCACTTCAAGACTTCACCCGGAATGCACTGGAAAGATAGGGTGGCTTCATAGGGTGGTTCACCATGTATGTTCAGCAAAGAGCATAATCATTACAACACATCACACAACATGGCAAGAAGAAATTTCCAGAAGTCATTGCTCTCTTTTTTCTTTCCTCACTTCATGATTTGAAATCTGTGAATCGCTTCATAGAGTATTTGACCACCTATGTTCAAGAGAGTGCATAAGGAGCAATGTTACATCAATCAAAGAAAATGGAATGGGATAAATCTCTCTAAAACACCAAATGAGCATATTAGAATGATTCTGAAGGATTCTGAATCTTGAATTCTTGAATATGATATTGAAGGCTGGAGTATTGGCTGCTAAAAATTTAATTTTGCTGTCACAAATTAAATAACATACAGTACACTCATCGGCCACTTTATTAGGTACAACTGTCCAACTGCTTGTTAACACAAATTTCTAATCAGCCAATAACATGGCAACAACTCAATGCATTTAGGCATGTAGACATGATCATGACTGCTGCAGATCAAACTGAGCATCAGAATGGGGAAGAAAGGTGACTTAAGTGACTTTGAACATGGCATGGATGTTGGTGCCAGACAGGCTGGTCTGAGTAATTCAGGAACTGATGATCTACTGAGATTTTCACGCACAACCATTTCTAGGGTTTACAGAGAATGGTCCGAAAAAGAGAAAATGTCCAGTATGCGGCAGTTCTGTGGGCGCAAATACCTTGTTGATTCCAGAGGTCAGAGGAGAATGGCCAGACTGGTTCGACCTGATTGAAAAGCAACAGTAACTCAAATAACCACTCGCTACTACAGAGGTCTTCAGAAGAGTATCTCTGAACACACAACACGTCTAACCTTGAAGCAGATGGGCTACAACAGCAGAAGACCACACTGGGTGCCACTCCTGTCAACTAAGAACAGGAAACTGAGGCTACAATTTGCACAGGCTCACCAAAATTGCGCAATAGAAAGTTTGAAAAAAACGTTGCCTGGTCTGATGAGTCTTGATTTCTGCTGCAATGTTTGGATGGTAGGGTCAGAATTTGGTGTCAACAGCATGAAAGCATGGATCCATCCTACCTTGTATTAACGATTCAGGCTGCTGGTGGTGGTGTAATGGTGTGGGGGATATTTTTTGGCACACTTTTGGTCCATTAGTACCAAATTGAGCATCGTGTCACTGCCATAGCCTACCAAAGTATTGTTGCTAACCATGTCCATCCCTTTATGACCACAGTGTACACATCTTCTGATGGCTACTTCCAGCAGGATAACGCACATGTCATAAAGCGCAAATCATCTCAGACTGGTTTCTTGAACATGACAATGAGTTCACTGTACTCAAATGGCCTCCACAGTCACCAGATCCTAATCCAATAGAGCAACTTTGGAATGTCGTGGAATGGGAGATTCACATCATGGATGTGCAGCCGACAAATCTGTATCAGCTGCGTGATACTATCATGTCAATATGGATCAAAATCTCTGAGGAATATTTCTAGTTCCTTGTTGAATCTATGGTATGAAGGTTTAAGGCAGTTCTAAAGGCAAAAGGGGGTCCAACCCAGTACTAGTAAGGTGTACCTAATAAAGTGAGTCTATTACAATGTGTTCAAGTACAAAATACTTTGTTATAATATTTCATCACATTATAATATTACTGTTTTTGATGTAATTAAAGAACTGTAACCTTGGTGAACATAAGAAGGGGAAAATACAGTAAATTCAATTACAACATGATAGAGTTTCAATAAAAGCATTCTGTGCACAAAACAGGCCACATAAGCTCTGAAATACAGGACTAAAGACACTGACATTCTTAGTTACCTCGCTTCACTCAAATCTCACCTGAAATGCACTGCAAAGTGAACTTCATAGGGTAGTTCACCATCTATCTCCAACATAAGGGAACAATACTAATACATTTTAAAAATTGCTCCGAACTCAAACTTTTGTACAGTGCAGTACTACAGTGTATCAGTGAACCTGACATACCCTATGTATGTGTTTGATGACATTTCAGCATTTCTCAAGTGAAGTGCTCTTCAGCAGATAATTCCTCCTCAGTGTGTTGTGAACAATGACCACTACATACAGTAGGGACCCTGTGAATGAGTGTGCAGCTACTCTCTCATTCTTCCACGCAGTCATCTGTACTCTCTCCATCTCAGTTTCACTTTCATTAGCAGCCGGTTCTGATGTGTGTGGAAGCAGAAAGTAAGAGTTATTAAGCAGAGCAGTATATATGACAGGTCAGGCTCCGTGCTCTGCCTCAAACTCCTCGTCCCCATCAGACACTTGGAGCGCTGCCCCGTTCCTCACGCTGACTGTAGTAATAGCCTTCTCTAATTGAAGTGCTGTTAGCCGTGCCATTTGCAACATAGCGTCCAATCTCTTCTAAAAGCATAAGGTCCCTGTCCGAAGTGCCCTACAAAGGGGACGGTGCGCACTTTATTAAACATTACACGTGTGATTACATGTCCACCTCCCTGTTCAGTAGGCGTCAAAGTACTCTTGCTATTGCTAATGGAGCTACGGGGTCAACAAAGTCAAACTATATACACATTAAACGTGTGGATGAGGGTTGTAAAAACTATAAGCGAGTGTTTATGTGAACGCGGCGTGCGGTTGGACCAGAGGACAAATCCATCGAGTGGTAGGGAAAGGAAGACAAAGGATGTCTTCCTAAAGTGAGGGCACTAAGGGTTTTGCAGGGGATTTAGGAGGACTATGAGAGCGTGATGTCAGCGATGGGGTTAAGCCCAGACTTATCTCTACACAAAGCGGGAAAGAGAGCAAGAGAAGGAAAGCGAGAGTGTGGAAGAATAAGGGACAGGTCAGGAGCGCTCACATCGGGTCAGTGGCAGGAGGGAATCAGCAGGGAAGAAAGCTGCAGCTTAGAGCTCTTAAATGATATTATAGATGAGGCCTGTAGCGCTAATCTGTTTACCCAAACAACACAGTGGAGAACACACACAAACATGTTTTTATCAATGCGCACCCCCGTTGAGCTGCAAAATTTGATCTATAGTATACTGTATGCATGATTATAAATCCCATTCTGATGGTACAATAACTATGAAAAATTGCTTAATTTGAAGCATTTTATCTTTATAATTTCAGATTGTTTACATAATGCCACTGTTTTTTAAATTAAAATAAACAATAAAATCTAGATATTACTGATACCCATATATTATTTGAACTCATTTAGTCCTCAAAAACAGAAAACAGGAAGAATGTTTTACTCTTTGAATCAAACATGAGAAAATGTGCCAAAATATAAATTTTACATTGACATTTTGAAGGTTTGC
Organism: Danio aesculapii; assembly: GCF_903798145.1. Lineage (NCBI taxonomy): Eukaryota > Metazoa > Chordata > Actinopteri > Cypriniformes > Danionidae > Danio > Danio aesculapii. Next base: position 37,271,211 of record NC_079448.1, read on the forward strand.
CAACGAAATGGAAGATTTTTAACAACGAATGTATGACTTTTTACTTAAATGTCACTGCATTAAATTTTGCCGATTCAAAGGGGAGTTTTTTTTGCAAGTGTAACTGTTTTACTAGTGTAAAATTGATTTACGGAAGGAAATGATTACTACAACAGACCATAAATAGTTGTAAAATCCATATTTCCACTGTAGTTAAGGCTATATTAAATATTGCTCTAGTAATATATGTTAATATTATTAAACATTTCATATGAAATGAGTGATTAAGTCATTTGTTTCCGTCTTTTTTGGGAAATCCTGTTCTAATTGTAAAATAACTATGAAAAATGTATTTAATTTAAGGATTTTAAGTTATTTAAATTTCAGATTGTTTACATAATACCATTATTGTTTTTTTTATGAAAATAAACAATACAATCTATATGTTACTCACTAATATACATACATCATTTGAACTCATTTAAAAAAGCAGAAAACAAGAAGAAAAATTATTTTACTCCTCAGACCAAACCTGAAAAAAAATGTGCCAAAATATTACGTTTTCATGAACATTTTGAAGCTTTGCCAACTTTTAACAACGAATGTATGACTTTTTACTTAAATGTCATGGACATTAACTATTGCAGTTTCAAAGGGATATATGTGTAACTGTTTCACCTAGTGTAAAATAGATTTACAAAAGGAAATGATAGTGACATTTTAAATGTTTAAAGAAAACAGGACGTACTTTTGCAGATATGTATGCCGTTTGCATGAAACAAACCAAATTGATCACAAAAAAATTAAAATAGCAAAAATTTCTAGAAAGGATGCACGTGAAAATGTTAATAAATTGCTAACAGACCATGAATAGTTTCCATAGTGAAGTTACAGACTATAGTAAATACTGCTGTAGTAATATACAGCGGGCAAAATAAGTAATAAACGCATCACCATTTTGGTGATGTTGACTTGAAATTTTCACCGGATGTTAATAATCATGTTGGAAATCCATATATGCAAAGCAAGCAAATCCAATTAGTTTACAAATGAAGATATGTGTAATAAAATGAAATGTCACAGGGAAAAAGTATTGAACACATGAAGAAAGGGAGGTGTAAAAAAGCAGTGAAAGCCCAGACAGCAACTGAAATCTCTCAGTAGTTCTTTAGCAAACCTCTGCCCTTTGTTGGTGTAAATTAATATTAGCTGCTTCAGTCCAACATCTACATTACCAGGATTATGAAGATGAAACCAGGGTAGACATTTCAACAAGACAATGATCCAAAACACAGCCAAGGAAACTCTCCTTGAAAAAATGCTTTCAGAGAAAGAAAATCAAGCCGTAGAATGGCCCAGCCAATCACCTGACCTGAATCCAATTGAAAATACAAAATAAAGCTCAGATTTGATAGACGAGACCCATTTTACACTCTGTTGAAGTTGAATAACTCACACCTGAGCAATTCATATGACTATTCTCCATATGAGAGGTGTCTTTAAGCTTTTATCATCACAATATCCTTTTATATATAGTATTTAATACATTTTAGAAGTTCAGTACTTTCTCCTTGTGTCATTTTATTGTTTTTACACATGACATTTTTTCAGATTTTTTTGTTTTGTTATATTTTTATGTTTGTATTGTTTGGGTTTTTACCTAAATTTGGTTCAATTCCATGTCAACAGCTCCTTTAGAAATATTATTCCCAGGAAAACATGACTTGTTCAATACTTATTTTCCCTGTTGTATGTTTATATTATGTATCATTCTCTATAAAATGAGTGATTAAGGTTTATTAAGAAGTAGTTAGATGATCTGCATTTATTAGAGAGCCGATGTATAATAAAGAAGCCCCTTTTGAATGCATGTATGCTTTTACTTTAATTTTCGGATCCCTTATCATGTACACTCTTTGTTCAGGGAGCCACCTTTAGTACTGACCACACATTTGATAATACGTGTCACTAATCCTCCACTATAGTCTTGTCTTCATCTCTCCTCACATTTATCACATGAAAAATCTGAAATTCCATGACTACAAATAAACTGATGGCGATATGGGGAGAGCATCTGCCAAATCTTTCCATCTGACATGGTATTGGCACAAAGTCACGAGAGAGGGGTTGAATGGATTGACGCACATGGATGTAAAATGGTATGGCTGTTGGTATAGAGAGGGCGACACAAACAGCAGATTAAAGAGCAAAGGATGAGACCTGGACCGCTTATCCTAGAGGAATCCCAGTCGGCACACACAGACTCTGTATGTTGCATTCCTTCATCACTAACAAGCCAGCTGCACACACACACACACACACACACACATACTGCATGTTTTTCTGTCATGCTGGGGGCTTATCATTGACTGCTGTTCTTGTAATCAGGGCTGTAACCACCTTGGACATTTGGGGGGGGGGGGGGGGGGGGGATATGTTTCCTCCAGTAATTAGAAATGGCCAAATAGTCAATATTTGAAAAATGGATTTTTGAATATTTTACATTCTTGCGTTGATCTGCTGAACTCTGTTAGGCAATATTTTGTTTGTTTTTTATAAGGACACAAAGGTTTATACATTTAATTTGGTCTGCTTCAAGCCTTGTTATTTGCTAACATTGTTAATGTTAAAATAATTGAGATGGCCAATCACATTAAAGTAGACAGGGTTTATGATTCACAGAAGCAGAGCACTAATTCCAGTGCAATGTGTAAGTTTAATGAAAGATAGTCAGGTTAGATTGAAATATACTTTGAAAAACGTTTATTATACTGTAAAAAATATCTAAATTTTGTGATTCATGATTTAATTTTTTTTCCCCAGTTATTTATGCTTTTAAATTGCATTATGTGACCTTGATCTTTCTTCCAACAACTTTTAACATTGAAAAGGTTAAAAAAGTGACTTATTAACATATTTTATAGTTTAAAGAGATATATTGTCTAGATTAGTGTTGTATATTATGGCAAATTGAAAAAAAAAACTGAATTTTACAGACTTATCTCTATATTATTTTGTATTATTTTAAACTACTAAAATGTCAATAAAATTCACCTTGTTAAACTGTAGAGTTGAATTTTCAACATCAAAAGTCAGCCGTTCAATCAGCACCAATGGTTAATGGTTAGTGCATCGACACAGGTACTTCAGTGCTCACGGTGACCCAAGTTCAATTCCTGCCTCGAGGTCCTAGGCCGATCCTTTCCCTCTCTCTGCTCCCCACGCTCTCCTGTCAATACTATCTACTGTCTTATCCATTAAAGTTGACAACCCCGAAAAAATAATTATTAAAAAAAATCAACAGTGCAGAGATCAACATTCAATAATGAAATTCACAGCTGTAAATAAACAGAAAACACTTGTGAATCATAAAAAAACAGAAACTGTTTGATAATTAACAGATATTTTTACAGCGTACATAACTGTTTCATGGTAAAATTACAGTAATGCGAAGGTTGCTAACACTAAAGACAATTTCCACAGCAGTATAGTTTAAAAAAAAAAACTTTAAAAACATTTAAAAACCATTAAAAATGTAACACAATAGTGGAGTCCACACTACAATTTGAAATTGTGTTTTTTGCAACATTGGCAACCAATCAGAAAAAGAAGACAAGGCAAGTTTATTTATATAGCACAGTTGCAATTCAAAGTGCTTTACATATGCAGGAATAAGAGACAAGTATAAGAAAAAAAATCTAATAATAAAAGTGATTAAAAACAGCTTAAAATGTGTTAAAACAGGTTATTAAAAAAAACAATTAAACTGCCATTCAAGAAGCACATTAACAGAATCAACACTAAACAGAATCATACGTTGATATGATTGATAATTTAGTTATCTTTATTGTTATCATTCTTTTGAAATGTGCATTTAGACGATCAGTTTGTTGGGTAGATTTTGAATGCACTTTGTTACTTTTGATTAATTTAATCGTTATAATAATGCATATTAGTGTATAGAAAAACAAGATAAGTCTAAAACAGCGGATTCTCCCTTTGACAGCTCAAAGAAAGTATGTGTTGCTGCATGTAACATGGTTAGATATTTTGTTGAAGTTGTCTTCAATAAGACTTTACCAGTTGCTGACAACCCAAACTGTGAGAGTCACTGTGTATGCGTGAATAGAGCGCAGATATAATAGTGGATAGATGCTGCAGACAGACCTGGATTCTCAACTAAACAAGTGCAGTGAGTCAGAAAATCCTGAATGAAGAAACACAGAGAGAATCCCCACTGTGATAATTAATATTGTACTTTTCAGACCACCAGGAAGGAAGGAAAATAGACATACAAGATCTGACAAGCTCACTGAGTCGAACGTTAAAATCGTTGTTCTTAAAATACATAATAAATACTTGCAAATCATTTTTAGACACATTATTAATTTGATTGATGAATGGCACAGCAACATTCACAATATTAGATGTTCCTCTGGGAAGTTGAGCACAAGTACATACTGTACAGTAAATATGTGAGTCTAGCTCCTTGATATATTACATCTCTGAATAATAAAAGTCCTCTGATAATCTAATTTAAAGGTTTTTATTTACAGTACAATAGGTTTACATCCATCCAAGGTCTTACAACTCTTTATTTTTCTCTTAATATACATTGCAGCATCTGCTTTCTTCAGATACTGCAATGTATATTTTAAAACAGTGTTTAAAACAGTTGGTAATATAGCTAGTCTCTCTAAAGTCTTTTCTGTGTGCTTTCTCTGCTCTGATTGGTCAGATCTGGCCCAGTCAAAAACTCAGTTTCTAATGCACTTTGATCTTTTAAGATCTGCAGACCTTTTACATTCACAAAAACCTTTATTGCTCTCATTTTTAAAAGGTAATATCTGAAAAAGGTATTACTATTAAAGGTTTTTATTACAGAAATTATTCTATTTTACATACATTTACACTATACATTTTTAGTCTCTCCTGATTTCTCTCGTTGACTTCACTCTTCATTAAGCTCTCACAACAGATGGCCCATACTTCATTTCTAACACCAGTGTGTTAGCCATTGTGTTTGTGTGAATGTGTTTGACCTTATGAATGCATATGCAGCAGGTCATTGTCAATGTCACAGAAAACGGACATCTTTACTTCAAATTCTACACCAAACTTGTACCTCATGAATCTTTTTGTTTTGTGTTTTCCAGGTTTTTCCTGAAATTCTTCCTCAAATGTAACCAGAACTGCCTAAAGAATGCAGGGAACCCACGAGACATGCGGCGCTTTCAGGTAAGAGCATATCATTTCTTCTCAAAATTCTAAACAAAAGTGTACAAAAGTGAATTTGCATCGTCTGCTGCATAAAATAAAATAAAAAACATTCATTAACAACATCACTTTTATTAGGAAATACAACAATAAAAAGAAAAAAGAAAGAGAAAAAGTGTACAGTCATGTTACATTTTAAGACGCCTTGGAATTATAAGATTCTATCAGCAGACTTTGAGATATTGAGCTTCAAAGTTTTTGCATTCCATATAGCAAAAAATATGTGTGTAGCAGTTCTCTTTCATACATTAACATGACAGAGGTCCTACTCTAAATGTAAATTGTTAAAATTCTCTTATATTTGCAAATTGGGGTACAAAACCAGGGCACATGCAAAAGCAAAAGTCATTTTCCGCTTGGAATTATAAGGTTCTATCTTGCAGATCATTAGTTAAAGTGTTACTTTTCAAGAAATACAATCAGTCTGCTTATTAATTTAAAAGATAATAAAATTGGTGTTGTAACAATATGTTAATGTTTGAGAAAGTTACATTTTTGCTTTTTATAACATTTATTTAATGTTTTAGAATGAACATTTTTTCTTGTTCAAATACAAGACTGTACTAAACATTTTATCCAGTGCAGATGTTAATATTTTTATGTAATTAATATGGTAATATTTATTGAATAATATGCTTTATATGAATTATTGAATTATATTTATTGAATTATATGCATCTTGAATTAAATTGCCCTACGTGGATTAATATCAAATTTACTTTAAAAGAAAACAGACGGCAAGCAAATGAGTTAAATAAACACTAAAAAACATTTCACTGACTATATATACACAAATAAAAATATTTCACATTTAATATATATATATATATATATATATATATATATATATATATATATATATATATATATATATATATATATATATATATTTTTTTTTTTTTTTTTTTTTTTTTTTTTTTTTTTTAATAAATGTTTCTTTTTCAACAATATGATATTTAACATTTCATCTCAATGTCAAAAAAAATTTTCTAAATCATCACATTTACACACATCTTTTCAGTTTCAGGTTTCTTCTCAGTTTTGTGTGGTGCTGCATTATTTAGTCAGATTTTAGTCAGGCATTATTTTACTCTGATTTTGTGTTTCTTTCTGGTCATTCCCGCTGTCAACAGAGCAGTCTGGTGGAATGACAAAGCTGATTCTTATTGGTCCTTGTGCATGCATTCGAAATGCTAACTGGCTCACAGAATGAACCTTACAGAGCCAAGCCAGAGTTCGACTTTGTAGATAAAACCTTGTTTGTTTTTTAAATAAAAAGTCTTAAAATGTCAACAACTTAATAAGTTGTAAATAAGTTGTCTTTTAATAAGAATATGTGAAAAACTCAATTTTGACAAAAATGTTAGAGAGAACCTTATAATTCTAAGGTGACAATGTGCTTTTTTACAATTTAAAAAAAATGTTTTAAAAAGGAAGTAGGTCAAATTCTATGATATTAGATATTGTGACATTAATATTGAAAATCATAAGATAAAACAAAAAATTCTGTATATATATATATATATATATATATATATTGTATACACTATGGGATATATTGTGTACACTATGGGAAAATCAGAGTTATTCTAACAAAGTCTGATTTTAAAAAATGATATTGTTTTGTCTAAAATGAATATAAATATGCCAAAAATGACTTAAAACATGGCACTTTTTGTTGTTATTTTATGCAACTAACACACTAAATTTTATTTAAATTAAAATCAAGAAACGGCATCTGTAGTTTAAAGAATAAAACTGAAATTAAGTGTTACAAAAACACGTAACTATAATAAATCCAGAGAAATTAAATACTTTTACATTTTTTATTCATTCATTCATTCATTCATTCATTCATTGATTTTCTATCGGCTTAGTCCCTTTATTCATCAATGGTCACCACAGCAGAATGAACCGCCAGCTTATCCAGCATTCAAACACTACGGCCAAGACTCACACACTAGGGCCAATTTAGTTTATTCAACTCACCTATACTGCATGTCTTTTGACTGTGGGGGAAACCGGCGGACCCAGAGGCTGGCCCAGTCAGGACTCGAACCAGCGAACTTCTTGCTGTAAGACAACGGTGCTAACCACTGAGCCATCGTGTCACCCCTATCATTTTTTATTTTAATTTAAAGAACTAATTATGCTCATTTGACATTGTTGAAAACACAACGTATTTCACTAAAGTGATTATAAAGTAGTAAGTCCAAAGAACGATTTCTTAGATAAAGTGTGAGCACTAGAGAACATATCAAGAAATACGGATAAAGAGGGAGAAGAGGGGAAAAAGAAAGCTCTGAGAGAATGAAGTGGCTGCCCAGAACAGGGATAATGTAAGCGATGTTTGCCAAGTCTCATCGAGCCTCTCGTCTCTTGAGATTGAGAGACCTCTCAAAGCCTGAGAGCCATTTAAATCAAGAGTCTCCTCAGTTGCTGTGGGACGCCTCTAGTCTATGTCTTCAACTCGGTGAGAGCTGTTAGCTGCTGTCATTGTTCCAGGCTCTCTGGTGAAATGTGCCTGTATGTCAATTTATCAGTCGGCTGTTACTTACACTCATACTGTGTGCACGCGCTCCTCCAACACTTCAGCTGTTTGTTTGAGCCGTGTATTCATTTGTGTACAACACGGAGTGTGTCTTTGTGGGTCAAGTGAAGTAAAGTCATCATTTGTTTTCTGCAGGTGGTGGTGTCAACGACGGTCAGTGTGGATGGACACGTCCTGGCTGTGTCTGATAACATGTTTGTCCACAATAACTCTAAACATGGACGCAGAGCTCGCAGACTGGACCCATCTGAAGGCACTCCGTCATACCTGGAACACGGTGAGTGTATGTACTATATCTGTTTACATGCAGATTGGTGTATGATAGGGTTCGGGATTGTTTTGGGGGGGAAACTCGTTACAAAATGATACTTTTAAAATGCTGCTTTAATGATTCATGAACCGATACTTTAAAAAGTCCCCTTTTCAATTGGGTATCACTTTATTTTGATGGTTCCTTTAACACATTTTGTTTAGTTTAAGTTACTTTGCAACTACATGCCAACTAATTTTTATTAGAGTATTAATTTACTGTTAGGGTTTGGGTTAGTGTAAGTTGATATGTACTTGCAAACTTTCTTATAGTTCTTATATATCAAATTCACAATGAATCCGAAGCCACCAAACTCAGCTACAGTAATTTAACACTAAAAACTGTAGGATTTATTTACAAAATAACGCATCTTTTGCATCTAAAGAGTCTCCTCTTCTTTGTTATCATCAAATAAAACAGTTGTCATGTCAACTTACTGTACTACTCTAAACAGAAGCTCACAACCCTAGCCCCGGCTCTAAGTTCTTCTGATTGGTCCACTGCTTTGGAACTGACATTGATGAGTGGCACTTTGTTTAAAAGTTGAAATTCTTTGGGCACTTACAGTACTATTAACCTCAAATAATTCATGGTAAGCTGTAAAATGTCCACCTATTCTTTAACAGGAAAAATAGTTAGATGGGAACTGCTCTGGGTTTTAGGCACTCAACCCTACTGTACATATATCTATTGACCTTACTCTAGGGCTGGACGATATAGGAAAAAATTATATCACGATATATTTCTTAATTTCAGTCGATGCGATTTAATTCTGATATTGATATGGACAATATTAAAAAGCCAGGAAAAATCTACCAATAGCATACACAAAATATATATATATATATATATGCAAATGTATATCTAAATGTCAGAAATGGGTTTAAAAATCATATCACCAAAAAAAAATCTAGCACAATATATATTGATATCGAATTATTGTCCAGCCCTACCTTATTCTTCAATGTGGAAATGCGCTCATTTTTGTGATTGTTTTAGAAATTCTGATTCAGTCGTCTATGGGAGAAATGACTAGGAAAAATAAACGACAAAAAACGGTCAAACCACGTGCTCTACAAACAAGTGCATTCATAATTATACATAAAAAGAAGACTAATATAATAAGTAAGATCAGTTTGCAACATCAAGCAGCATGACGAGCTGTTTTAACGTCTAGAAATAAATGGAAGTGTAGGAGACCGGAAGTCTCAAGCCAAAAAGATTCTAATGGCTGCGCTCACTTGTACTGCACGTAAAGAATAAGGTCAATACTCAAATTCTTCATATTACAGTATATAGTTTTTCAGTGACATTCATAAAATGAGAAAAATAAAGGGAAATAGACAGCAGGAATAAAAGACAAAACTGCAATGTTGTGTAATGTAGCGCATCAGTTGTAGCACTTCATTGTGCTTTTCTCCCACTAGTAACTATTTTATTCGCACACAGCTAAGCAATAGCGCAACATCCCAGACTCCATTCAGCAAATCTAAACCACTTTGTCACACTCCATTTAGCATCATGGTTTTGCAAGATGTGCACAGATGGTTAGCAGAGTACTCTTCCCTTGCTAATAAACTTAGGCCTAGGATAAACTCAACGGTTTTCAAATCTTAGCTGGTTTTTAAAGCATTTGTTAACATTACAGTCCTCTGAAAGCACACACTAGATGATTCCACAGACACGAGATCTCACATAAATAAATTTGTCTGTAGAAGAAAAACAAATATGGAGGACGATCAGCATCATCAGCAAGTTGATCTTTGTCAATACTCCACTTTCTGGTTGGCGAAGGTTGCTCGCTATCATTGGCTGTTGTGAGCGCCCCGTTGAAGGCGGCCCCATCAATTGCATGGTATCATTATGATTATTTTACTGCTCTCAAGTCAGGGCCTCCCTGATCCCGAATCATAAATATTTAGCAAGCTGAAATACATTCAAAAGCAGTAAAATACTCCTACTGACACCAAACAATTAAGTGTGTGGTCCCAAATCTCAAAAAAGAGTGCTTTTCAGTTTTCAATTTTCAATTCAATTTTAATTATAATGCACTTTAAAACAACAAATTTGAACAATAAAGCATAAAACAAAGCATAACACAATACTTTAAAATATACAAAGAAATAAACATAAAGAATTTCAGACCTTGATAGGTCAGATAGCAGATTTTTGATATCAAACAAAATATACAGGCACAAATGGCAGCACAAATGTTGACCGTAGGTGCTTATATGGGGTGATTTCAAAACTAATGAATAACAAATGCAACAGGGTCTGTCCCACAGGAGAATCCTAGACTTAAGTGTTTTTTTTAATGGGAACTACGGTAGTACACTGCAAAAGATATTAGCTTAATCAATAGTTTTGTCTCGTTACCCATTAAAAGAAAAGTTTTTTTTTTTCATTTCCAAAAAGATTTATATTGAGACCATGTATTTTTTCAAGTCCATTACCAAATTTAGTTTTAAAGGGTTTATATTTATTTTTTTATTAATTTATTTTTTGCTGTGTAAGAAACATGTTGCTTGATATATTCTATATGCAGTGTTATGCAATGCTTTAAGGTTATTTAGATATTTAGACAAAAATACACTGAAAAAACAAATATGTTAAATGTATGGTAAAAAAACAACAGCTGTGGTAACTTATTGTTAACAGTTTGTACTGTAGCATTTTTACAGTTTCCTATCGTTTTTATTTAGTTTGACTAAAGACTATAAAACCGATAATAGAAGTACTTGTAATATAAAAAATAAAACACATATACAATAAAAATAAATAATAATAATTCAATAATTAATTAAAGATAGATAAATATATGAATGTATTAGTTTAAATATATAGCACACAGAAGAATCCTACAGTTTTTTTAATGGTAACTGTGGTAGTACACTGCAAAAGGTATTAGTTTAATCAACAGTTTTGTCTTGTTATCGATTAAAAGATACAAGCCCATTGCCAAATTTAGTTTTAAACATAAATATTACATCATTTTTAAGAGTTTACGCTTTTTTTAAGCTGTTTGTGTAATAAACATGTTGTGTGATATATTCTTTATGCAGTGTTATGCAATGCTTTAAGGTTATTTAGATATTCCTGCTGGAAAGCGAGACCAAAATACACTGTAAAAACAAATCTGTTAAATGTATGGAAAAAAAATCAACTGCTGTGGTAACTTACTGTTTGTAGCATTTTTACAGTTTCTTATCATTAAAATCACTGCCATTTTTACACTGTACTTTATTATTACATTATTTTATTTTAAAAATACCTTTGTTTGGCACCTTTTCACAGACATTTAAGTGTGAATCCACGCAATCAAGAATTCCACTTGATGACAATAGATATCCCCAAACAGATGTTCATTTGGTCATGCAAATTCGCCACGCTCACCAACACAAATCTGCTTGCCTTTGAGAGAGACTTCTGTGTGGGCTGTGCTCCATACATTGCTTTGTTTCCATATGCATCTACATCAGTGTTCATACATCAGTAGATTCACAGATTTGAAAACCTTCATTGCATCCCAGAGCCTTTTCTCTTTTTTTATTCAATGATCTGAGCACAGACAAACACACTTGACTCTCCACTTCCTCAAAGACATTAGCTGCGCTTCCACCTAAAACGAGCAAGCCAGTGTGAGCCAGGGTCAGTCGCGTTTCCACAGTCACTTCCAGGGTCTGATCGGGCCAATGCAAGGTTTCCTCGGGGCCAGCGATTGGCCTTTTTTGGCCTGCTGAATACCTTTGGCCAAAGCGAGCCAGCTGGGGCTTCGAGGCAGAGTGAAAACAAAGGCGGAGCCTAGTAAAGATGATGTGCTGCCATAACACTAGTTTTCCGATCGCGCACAAGTTTGCTACATGTACCAAAAAAATAAATATAAGGTAAAGAAAAAACATGGCTACTGGTCAGTCAAAGATATTCCATAAAACTTGGCTTGGGGTCTTTTTTTTCTTTTGCTTAAGATCACCCTTATGTTTGTGACCCTTCAGCAAGCACCATCCACCATGCCATGGTCATGTGTTAAGCATAAGGATGGCAGATATTACAGGGGATTTGACTGACAATCATCATACTAACAGTAGCAGTGCAGTGCAATCGACACAGCATCTTGCGCAGACTATTAAAAGAGCAGCACCGCACTATTCCCCAAGTGGCCTGTTCTCTTTAGGCTTGAACATGTGTTTTGTGAGACCTCTAAGGCTTACGCATTTATTTTGTGAGTAAAGTGTGGCCTTATCTGCCGTCCTCTATCTTTCAGGTTATAGTGCGGCCATCCTAAATCCATCTAATAACATGTGGACATGATTTGTGTGCTGATTTGATCCTCAGTCACAATCAAATCCAATCATTTTCTCATTTATGTTTGGGACGACTCTAGAGAAGAACATATTTTTCAGTTGGAACTTTAACCTCTATTTATGATGAGAAACTAAGGATTTGAATTATGATGATTTGATGTTGATGATGGTGATGATTAAGTTTCTTTATTCTCCCGGGGACATCTTCGGTCTTTAAGCACAGTTTTCACTGCAATGAGAGGATTAAAAAAGTGCTTTAAAAAGCCTGGGCATATTTGTAAAATTGCGGGGGATTTTATTATTTTTTTGTCTTTTTTCCCTCGAAAAGAATGTGCGGGATAATTCCAGAGACAGACAATGTTATAAAGTAATTTATATTGTAATATCTATGTCTAAAATAAAATTGTGCAATGCAATTATAGATATACTGTATCTTTGCAGAAACACAAAAATTAAACTATAAAATTGTAAAACTAATGTCAGTTTTGCTACTTCAATATGTATTAAAAAAACTTGGTTGGACAGCAAATATTTATCCTTTTTATTTAGTTTGACAAGTATTTTTAATATAAAAATAAAATACATATATAATAAAAAATATATAATTATTATTCATTAACGGTGGTACGGTTCTCCTCGTGTTCGCGTGGGTTTCCTCCTGGTGCTCCGGTTGCTCTGGTTGCTCCGGTCCCTCACAGCTCCGGGTGCTCCGGTTCCTCACAGTCCAAAGACATGCGCTATAGGTGAATTAAATAAACTAAATTGACCATAGTGTATGAGTGTGTGTGAATGCAAGAGTGTATAGATGTTTTTCAGGAAGTAATTAATTGCCGGCAGCTAGCTCTCTGCAACTCTCACATGGTCGCCCAATGAAGCTAAGCAGGGCAGCGCCCGGTCAGTACCTGGATGAGAGACCACATGGGAAAGCTAGGTTGCTGCCGGAAGTGGTGTTAGTGAGACCAGCAGGGGCGCTCAACCTGCGGTCTGTGTGGGTCCTAATGCCCCAGTATAGTGTAGGGGACACTATACTGTCAGTGAGCAGCATCTTTCAGATGAGATGTTTAACCGAGGTCCTGTCTCTCTGTGGTCATTAAAATCCCAGGATGTCCTTCAAAAAGAGTAGGAGTTTAACCCCGGCATCCATCCTCTGTCCATCATGACCTCCTAACCATCCCCATATTATACTTGGCTTCATCACTCTGTCTCCTCCCCACCAATCAGCTTGTGTTTGTGGTGTGCGGTCTGGTGTAATATGGCTGCAATTGCGTCTTCCGGATGGATGCTGCATACTGGTGGTGGATGAGGAGATTCCCCCCAATTTGTAAAGCTGTTTGAGTGTCCAGTAAAGTGCTACATAAATCTAAGGAATTATTATTATTAATTAATATTTATATATGAATATGAATATATCAGCTTTATTATATAGCCTAATGTTTAATTAAAGATTTTATACTTGAAAAATGCACTAAATTGATTAAAGTGACACCAAAGACACTTATGACCAAAATTTTATTTTTATTTTTATCATTTTTAATTAGTTTCACTAAAGACTAGTATAAAACTAAAATAGAAGTACTTGTAATATAAAAACAAAATACATCTATAAAAAAAATCTGTAATATTAATTAATTAATTATGGATAGATAAATATATTAATATATTAGGTTAATTATATAACCTAATGTTTAATGAAAGATTTTATCATTAATATATGCATTACATTGATAATAAGTGACAGCAAAGACACTTATCCACAAAAAAATAGTTGAATATATTAAATATAACGTTTCTGTAATAATTTTCTTCCTCTTCGTTCTATATATTGTCATGTGATTTTATTATCATTTTGACTAATTTAATAATGCTTTCCACTCATAATAACACTCTATTCCAGATATTTATATCACATTCGACCATATTTAAATTCGTTCCACATAATTTTTCAGCACAGAATATTCCAATATTCCAACAATGGCCTGCTGGTAATCAGCATCATGCTTCTCTGGGCTCAGCCCTGCTCGGTCACTCCTCCATTATTGTGTCAGTTTCAAAGCATTTCCACTGGCCTCCAGCTAATGAGGCTGTTCTGTCAGACACGCTGTGGATGTGTGTTGATTGCTCTGGGCTGCGGAGACGAGGGTAAAGTGAGGTCACCGATACGTGAGGTCGTGTCACAAATGCACTGTGCTGGAAAGAGGAGTCTGCAGGGCCCGAAAACCTTCATAGAAGAGAAATCCATTGTGCTCATAGCTGAGCGTGAGCGCGTGTACGCTCGAGTACAGCGCAAGGGAACAGATGGCAGCAGAGGAGGCACCAAAGTTTAATCCTATCAGATGGATTCACATTCCACCATCTGCTTAATCCATGCACAATTTCAGCACCCTGCAAAAGAGTCGTCTTAGGCCAAGATTACCATCACAGATTGCTCCACCGTTCCTCTTCATCTCTCCTGGTTTATCACGCCGCCAAATTGCATTATGCCCAGCAGTCACCCTCAACACAGCTTCTATGGGGGAAAAAAAAGAGCACAGACGAGTCCTGACGGCAGCAAAGTGGATTACTTCACTTCTGAAAATTACACAGAATATTTGTGACATCCTGATTGGTCTAAGGAGATTTGGTTTGTATATTTGGGGTTATTGAAATGCTTTAAAATCACGATCCTTAATCTAAAGCATGTCATTCCCTACTTAAAATGTAATATACCTTAGGAAAAACATTTAAAAGACAGCATTAGAAAGCTGTGAATATAACACAAATCCTGGAAGATTTTGCCTCAGATGCATGACTATGCAGTATGTTGCGGTTTTTAATATTATAGTTTAGCATTTTTACATTTAACATGGATACTAACTCTAACTCTAAAGCATGTAGTTCCCTTCTTAAAATGTAATATACTTTTAGGAAAACATTTAAAAGTCACTGTATATATATGATATAAATAATAGAATATACTGCTGCAGATGCCTCACTATACATTGTGTTGCAGTTTTATATATTATTGCTAAGCATTTCTATATTTAACAAGGATTCTAAACTTACTAAAGTGATTACACACTCATAAAATACGTTCTGCTGTTTCTGTATAATATAAATATGTATTCATTTGAATGTTTTATGAATACATAAAACTGTGGACACATACAATGTAGTGAGGAAACTGGGAAATATTTTAGTCTGATCGAAAAAAAAATTGAATATATATCAAATAGCTTTAAACAGGAGTTTTACATGTTGTAAATAAATAGGCAAGCAAGCAAGCTTTAACCAAAAGTATATGGTCAGTAACATTTGTCTTTAATGTTTTTTATTCAGAAGGGATGAAATGAATTGTTCATAAGTCACAGTGACGTCACTAGTAATAAGTCCTAATAAAAAATATGCGCAGAAAATGTTTTAAACACTTAAGATAACATCAGATCTGCATATTAGAATGAGATTAATAGTTTTATTCATTGAGAATGCTTTAAATTGATAAACAAACAACAACATATTCTAACAAATGATACTAACTAAAATCTAAAACCTTATACTTTTAAACAGTCATGTTGCTATTTTTATTCCTAGCTTTACTTTCTTAGAATGGTATTATGATTGCAGTTTAAGTTATATTTACATTTTGTAGTATCTTGACAAGCTACAGTGTCTTTCCCAGACTATTTTCCCCTGCCGGTAAGACCCAGGTTCAGTCTCCCCTGCTATTATCTATGCGAGCTCTTCCCAGGGCATCGCCGGTGGCTGACACACACAAGTTTGAGCTGTGAGAATGAGGCCTACAGCCTCGTCTCATCTCAGTTCAGGTCCTATCAGCAGCAGCGACTGCCTTCCACACACAGGCCATCTGCCTCAGCCTGCCGTACGTCTGCCTCAGTTAGGAGCAGTTTCACATGAGCATTGCGTTTAGACCCTCGCCCTCCCTCAGGGGTCCTGCCTGCGGTCAGAACCATGTGTAAAACCTGTAAAAGTGTCCCTATTGTGCTTTTTCAAATATTATCTTCCATGCAGTGAGTTTTGTAGCTGTTTGTAAATGTAAAAGTTTTAAAGATGAAAGTGCATAATATGTGTAATTGTCTCTTAAAAAGGAATCATTCACATTCAAAATGGGTCTTCAGGATTTCTTTTCCGTAATAGATTTCCATAGATCTGTAACCCATTTGCATAATGCAGTGCTCTTCATTGAGCTCCACCCGAACAGATGATTTGTGAAAAAAGAAAAATGTAAGAGAGCGTTGTGTTGTCAGCATCATAGAACAATATGAAGCCTGATAGATCTGATGTTCATCACCCACAGGCCCTTTGCTTATGTCCATAAATACACATACAGTTGAAGTCAAAGTTATTTGCCCTCCTGTGAATTTTTTTTTTCTTCAAAAATTTCCCAAATGATGTTTAACAGAGCAAGAATTTTTTTAAAGTATTTTCTATAATATTTTTTCTTCTGGAGAAAGTCTTATTTGTTTTATTTCTGCTAGAATATTATTAGCCACCTTAAGCAATATATATTTTTTGATTGTCTACAGCAGTGGTCCTCAACCACCGGGCCGCATAAGAAATCATTAATTATTTGCATTTTATTTATTATCTGAGTCTGAACGAACTTTTATTTTGAAAAATTACTATATTCGTTCGCTTACATCTTGGTCACTTAAGTGCCCAAATTTAACCCACAAGCGACGTCTTAGGAGAGTTTCTTTGCTTAGATGAAAAGACCCAGTGAAGGACACGTGAACTGCCAAGGATCCGCAACCCATTTGTCAACAAATCAGGTGAATTTAACATGGCTGTGCAAGAATATCAGCTGCTAGAGATCGCAAATGACAGTGGCCTTTTAGGGGGCGTTCACATGTCGCATCTTTTCTAGACTTCACGCAAGTTTGTTGTTTTCAATAGTGGTGTGTGGCTTCTGTGAGTCACGTGACATGAATTGAATTGACTGATCAGCTTCTTCAGCCTGTATGGAATATGCACATTTTGGTCAACTAATTACCTCACACAAACACAGAACAACCAAACACTGCAGAGCAAAAAAAAATTTTACCCCCCCGGGCGTTGACCGGTCCACGCTGTGATAACAAGGTTAAGGACCACTGGTTAAGGACCACAGAACAAACCACTGTTATAAGATGACTTGCTTAACTACCCTAACTTGCCCAATCAACATAACGAACCTAGTTAAGCCTTTAAATTGCACTTTAAGCTGAATACTAGTATCTTAAAAAATATCTAATAAAATGTTATTTACTGTCGTCATGGCAAAGATAAAATAAGTCAGAAATTATTAGAAATTAGTTATTAAAACTTAATGTCTATCTTTTAAAAACTTTCCTTTTAAAGAGAAATTGGAGAAAAGAGAAATAAGTCTGACTTCAACTGTACGTATTTCCTAAAACTTTATAATAATTAATGAAGTAAGTAATAACCTACCAATAGAAATGTTTTACTAATGTGTTTATGATGGAGGTTGGGCTGTATCAACTACTGTAGTTCTTTCAATTGTTTCATAATCAAACATGAGCTTGAATTTCTGTAGTAAAATCACCCCATATTTGATTATTTACAATGTTAACGATTGCTGAGGCAATGAACTGTCCTGCCAGATATGGCAATGGCCTTTTTTTTCCCTGAAACACAGTAGACCAATCATAACATACACTTTTCTGAACTATCAGAGGTTTTTGGAAAGGTGGGATTAAGAAGGAACACATTTTCAAAAGGATCAAATTAGTTGAGACTCTTAAGGGACTCTCAATGGACATAATGAACAAATACAACCTGAACTGATGGTGAAATTTAACTATTTTACGTTTTGTCAGTTTAGTGGTTAATTCATATAAATTCATATTTACGATTTATGATTTTGGTGGTAACCCCACGACTAAAACAAACTGTCATTGCGGGATGAGCAAATCGTACTAAAATTTACAAATGACATCGTACAAATTCAAATGAATTAGTTACTAAATCAAAAAGTTTCAAAATGGCTTTAGATAGCTTTGGCAGATAATGTGTTTGCTTGTTTATTTGCATGCATATAAATGCAATATCCAATACAAAATGAGAAACCTTTTAAATTTCGTAATAGGAGCACTTCGAAAGATGTGTGTTCAGTCCCCCTAACTCACAGAGTCACAGAGGACAACAGAGCCGACTCTGCCGCTCTCTGCCTCAGAGGACTCTGACTTTTCCTTTTTTCCCTCCCTCATGTCTTTCCTTCTATTTAAATCCAGCAGCAAATTGGTACAGCAGTAATTAGTCGGTTAAATCGGCTTCAATGAGACAGCGAGCTTTAGAATCCGGTGCCAAAGTTCAACACACTGAAATGAAATTTAAACTCATTAAGGTGTTGAATTTTTATGGCTGGCTGCTGTTTTCTCAGAGTGTCCCAGGGCGCCTGGCCTTTTGATCGACTGCTGTAAGGACTCGGGATTTCTCTGTGCCTGGTGAACTTCAGCACTCATGACATTTGCACGAGTGTCATAAAACAAGCGCTCGCACCTGGACCCCTCCCTCCCCGTGCACACATGGGGTCAGTGTAATATTTAATAAAGGTGTGTGTATAATCAAGTGGAATTAGCATTCGTGTTCTTCTGCACAACCCCAGAGGGGACGGAGGGAGGAGTGCTGCTATTGTACACTCATCACTGACTGATCTTTTCCAGTCTGACCCTCAGATTTCATTAATTATGTCCATGACAAAAAAAGGAGGAGGGGAATTGAGAGTCTTTTAGAGGCAGAGCTCCAGGGGGGCAGATGCTGACAGAGACTTTCAATGTCCTGCCACACTGTTTTTGATTCTCTTTTCAAGCAATGGAGTCTAAGTTTTTTTTTTTGAAGAAGAAGAAGAAGAAGAAGACTGGGTGAAAATGGATTGTTTGTTTCACACTTAAAAAAAGAAGTGCAAAAGATGCAAAGAGAGTTTTTTCTGCAGTGCATGACTAAATGTTTTATAAATTAAAAATGCCCAGAAAATATTGAAAGAAAATAATATATTTAAAAATGTTTAAAAATATATTAAAAAATAATTAAATATAAAAATATATTTTTAAAATTGTAAAGTGTATAGTACACTGTTGTTTATTTAAAATTAATTTTAATAATGTATCAGTCTTACATTTTTTGGTGACTACACAACACATAATTTACTTCAGGATAAAATAAGAATTTTTTGTGAGTTTTTTTTAAATATATATTTTTTTATTTATTAATTTTTATTTATTCTGATATTTAATTTAATTTAATTTTACCTAAATTATTATTTTCAATCTACAACTACTAACTGGAAAATTAATCAAATTTAAATATAAAATACTATTTAATTAATCATGTATCAATATACAATCTAATCAACTAATTATGAATTATCTAACAAAAGAAATCATGAAGTCTTTTTAAAATAATTACTTTCTAAATAATCAAATTTGTACAATTGTATACTATTAAAAATATATAATTTGTATATAATTATATACACACACTACCTGACAAAAGTCTTGTCGTCTATCCCAGTTGTAAGAGCGACAAATAATAACTTGACTTCTAGTTGATCATTTAGAAAAGTGGCAGGTTTTTTTTCTGGTGAATCATCTGTTGAACTGCACCCCAATCATCACAAATACTGCAGAAGAAACCCGCTATTGGAACCCGCATGGACCCAAGATTCTCATAGAAATCAGTCAAGTTTGGTGAAGGAAAAATCATGGTTTGGGGTTACATTCAGGCAACATCAACAGTCTGAGGTATCAAGACATTTGTGCTGCCCATTACATTACAAACCACAGGAGAGGGCAAATTCTTCAGCAGGATAGCGCTCCATCTCATACTTTAAAGTTATCCATATCAAAGTTCCTGAAAGCAAAGAAGGTCAAGGTGCTCCAGGATTGGCCAGCCCAGTTACCAGACATGAACATTATTGAGTATGTCTGGGGTAAGATGTAGGAGGCATTGAAAATGAATCCAAATAAATCTTGATGAACTCTTTAAGTCCTGCAAAAACGCTTTCTTTGCCATTCCAGATGACTTTATTAATCAGTTATTTGAGTCATTGCAGAGATGTATGGATACAGTCCTCCAAGCTCATGAGAGTCATACAGAATATTAATTTTTTTCCACTGCACCATGACTTTATATTCTAAACTGGACATTATTTCTGTTAAGTGACAAGACTTTTGTCTAAGCAATGTCAGACCTTACTGTCCTAATTAAATAATTAACAATCAAGGCATGATCATATTTTATTTTGGTATAATAAGTGTAATCTAGAGAGCTTTGTCTTTCATATAAGCCACTTCTGATACCAAACGATCAACTAGAAGTCAAGTTATTATTCCTAAAACTTGGATAGGCGACAAGACTTTTGTCAGGTAGTGCATATACAGGATATAAGAAGAGAGTGAAGGAAGAAAGACTTCACAGCTGAGTTGTAACAGTGCAGATTTAACCTATGGAGTGGATTTGGAATGGAGTTTCAGAAAACAAAACTGGAGCTGACCTACAATAAGACCTACAATAATTACACAAAGACGAGCGAGGAGGAGAAATTGTTGTCTCTATACTCCACTTTTCATTTTCAAGTCATGTTCCTCTATGTGACACTGACTGCGCAATCTTAGATCCTAAAAACACTAGAGATGATAATGGTTAGGTTGCAGGTGATTTCCAGGCAACCGGCGCAGTGAATCATGCTACTATAGAGCGTAGATTGAGATAAATGATCGTCGAGCAAGCGTCATCTCTCATGCTCGCACCGCTGTCAGGAAGCATATGGGGACGGCGCAGAGGAATGGCCACAGTCTAATCATATGTGACGACTCTAATGAGTCAGTCACTTGTCATTAAGCTGTGCCTAAAGCTTCCTAATAGAGTGTGGCTCATAAATCTATTTGCCATAATCAGGAAGAAATCAGTTGCACAGCTTTAGATTTATTTCCCAAGAATCTAGTCTGTGCGTGAAATTATGTCACAGGTAATGCACACGAGTGATGATTTGCCGGCTGCTTCCAGATGTTTATTCTGATGCGTTTGACATTTAACGTAAATAATCACTTTGCTGGCGATACAAGCAAATATAGACAGTATAGTGCTAATTAATCTACAGCTATGAAACAAAATTAACATGCCACATTTCAGTTTCTATGGATTTATTAGATATGGGATTGAGTAAAATGTTAATGTTTTTTATTCTGTAAAGGTCTGAGAACATTTCTTCCAAATTTCAAACCAAATATTGTCATTTAAAGCTTTTTTTTTTTTTTTAAGAAATGTCAGGTTGGCCAGAATGACAAATGTTTTCATTTGTTGTGGTTGAAAATCTTGTTTTTTTTCTCATCTAATATAGCTTTCTTAACTCGAAACATTATCTTTTATCTGAAAAAAATGCCCTAAAATACAGATTTTTATATTATATATGGAATAAATGCATCATTAGTTTACAGAATAAAACTAATATTACTAGAAACTATAAGGGTGCTTTCACACTAGTATTTATGGTCCACACCCGGGTTCGTTTGACATCAGAGTATGGTACGTTTAGCTATGTGAACGCTGTCTTCTAAACTCAGGTGCGTACCCGTGAACCATACTCAAGTCCACCTAAAAGAGGTAGTCCGGAGTATGGTTCGTGCCAACTCGGGTACGGTTCACTTGTGATATAAATGTAATCGTACCAAATAATGGAAGTGAACTCCCAACTGTACAACAAACTTTAGGTTTCATAACATTCATTTGTTTGTGTGTGTTTGCCCAGCAGACAAACAACATCATAAGATGTTAGTATTAGGTTAGATTTAGGTCATGACGTCAGGTGAACAAAATGCAATGTCTAGTCACCGTTTAAGGATAACGTTATTTTGACATCCAATAATGACGTCAAATTACGTTGATATTTGGTTGATTTAAGGTTGATTTTAGGTTGTATTGGAAAGTCACCAAGTCCAACGTCTGATAGATGTCATAGTGGTAACGTCCACACAACGTCAAGGTGTAACATTATTAGACGTTGATATTTGGTTGATTTAAGGTTGGACGTTGGACATTGACGTCGACTGACGTTGGGTTCTGACATCAACCCGATTTTCATTTCCAAACAAAATCCATCCTCCCCACGACCTACCTTGGTGACAGGCGGGACTGAGCCAGTGCAAACAGTGATAATGTCTGCTTGTCTCCACTAAAAATGACTTCTGCAGACATTGTGTGATGTTCTGAATATTTTTAATATTTTCTGCAGTAGATAGATGTAAGTGGCTCTCTGTATTTTGGTTTTGGTAACAAAAGCAAAAGATTCTGTAAAAGCAGAAGGAAAGTGATATGTGTATGTCTCCATTTTGGTGCTTTGCAACAGCTGTATACACAACAGCAGCTTGATGACGCAAGCGTAACAGTGTGCAGAAGTAAAAAGTAAAAAAAAAAAACTGTGTGAACACAAAGCAGCTGAGAAGGTGGCAAGGGGGGACAATCGAACTTGGGTTCGGTCCAAGCAGTTGAACCAAGTGTGAAAGCACCTTAAATAATGAATCCAGACCAATTTCAGGTGGTCTCTTAATTTTTTCATAGCAATATATTCAGTTCTATCCCACTGCAATTCCTATCTTGTATATCATTTTTTCGTATCTTCATTCGTACAATGTCGTACAATTTGCTTATTCCCCAATAATGGTTAGGTTTAGGGGTGGAGTTTGGTGCCACGCCTCCTTTAAAAATGTACACTTTCATATTAGAAATTTGTACGAATTAGCCACTAAACTCGCAAATGTCTTTTCATGATGTTCATTGTATACAACAGCCTCTGTCTGAATCCTTTCTTTTATTCTTTCTAACAGCTACTCCTTGCATTAAGGCCATCAGTCCCAGTGAAGGCTGGACGACAGGGGGTGCAACAGTCATCATTATTGGTGATAACTTCTTTGATGGCCTACAAGTCATCTTTGGCACCATGCTGGTCTGGAGTGAGGTTGGTTACCTTTCTATTCAAGTTGCAAAATGTGAAGCCAAAGAAGCCATTGCTTTTGTAAAAAAAAAAACAACAGAGATTTGAGAATCTTGATCAGGGTCAATCTTAATTTGAATACCCAATTTAAGTGCTTGAGGTGTACTATGTGTATGTAAAGTGTAATATAGTTTTTGAGACTGTAAAAGTCAGTTTCAAATGCATAATAAATGAAGTTACTGACTTGATAAACAAGTTGTCAATAATTTCAGTCTTCCTGAGCAATTGCAAATAGGTTTGTAAGACATTTGCATAATGCCTGCCTATGGCCTTTATTGGCAAGCAGTGTTTACTTTGACCCTCAAACATGGTACTGTAGCTGAAGCATGTTGAGAAGATGACATTTTAGGCTCTAAGAAAGAGACCGGATGTCAGGGTTCATACAGGTCATGGAATTTCTGAAATATCATGTCATTTAATAAGGTCTGTCCCAGATATTGAAAGTATATATTCTAATGGAATGTATATATTTTTGACATAAGTCATGGAATATCAGGATTTTTTGTTTTTTTTTACTTCCCATTCAGCTAAATTTATTACATTGTTTCACAAGTGTCTCCCGATTGTTATGGTTAGGTTTTTTGTCACTGCTATTTTATTCCTTTCCCCCTTGTCAGCCAGCAATCAAATGCATTCACCTCACCTGGCTGTACCTGTTAAAATACTGTCACTGGCTGTTTTTTGTCTGCTCAGTGCTCAACCAGACCCTCCTGGATTTTGCACGAAAAAAGTCTGATTATTGCAGCTTAAAATGACTCATTTTGCAGCAAACTTTATTAAAATTTGCAGCAAAATTTCAGTATTTTGTGTGTTGTTTTGCTGTGACCATACACAGATTTACATTTACTTCAGCTCTTGACTTTTTTACCTCAAAACCATTGGTTTCTTCAATTAAAAAGAGCGCTGAAAAGCAACAAGAGAAAGCATTTTAACTTTTTCAAGCCTACACCTTTAATACATAAATGACTAAATGGTCAAATTGAAATTTCTCCAATAGCATCAAATGTTAGCGATCAACACAATGAATATTGTATATATTCTAAATATAATGAATGTTTATTCATTGTATTTCATGAAAATTCCAGCCGATTTGAATGTTATCACTCGATTGAAATGACGTTATCAGTGGTTATCAGCTGATAGATATGGCCCAGTGGGGGCCTTCTGCGCCTACTAGTAGGCTCAGAATGATGTTATCATTCATCCACATGGTTAATCAGCTATAGATCACATACTGCTG
Organism: Danio aesculapii; assembly: GCF_903798145.1. Classification (NCBI taxonomy): domain Eukaryota; kingdom Metazoa; phylum Chordata; class Actinopteri; order Cypriniformes; family Danionidae; genus Danio; species Danio aesculapii. Next base: position 37,295,853 of record NC_079448.1, read on the forward strand.
CGGCCCGGAAGTTAATGAGAATTATTTGTATTTTTAAATTATTATTAAATTTCCCATTAATTGTATTTTATTAACGTCTACCCATACCCCAACCGTCACAGTAATGTAAAAACAGATCTGGATCTTTAGTCTTTTCTATTAGTATAGCTGATTAACCATGTGGATGGATGATAACAGCCTTTTGAGCCTACTAGTAGGTGCAGTAGGCCCCTACTGGCCCATATCTATCAACTGATAATGGCCATTCAATCGAGTGATAATGTTCAAAGCTGGTGCAAATTCAGATTTTTGTCTGTAAAAATCAGACTTAGAGTTGCAACCCTGAGATCTTTAAACCATTTCAGACATTGTAAGAAAATAGTGTGATGCTTTAATGTGTGTCATGAGCAAAATAAAAGGTTTTAGAGCTTGGATGGGTCTAAATATTTATGCAAGCTAATTAACGATATGTATGATATGGGAGAAGCATTTAAAATCCACTTGGCTCCCAAATCTTGCAAGGCACGTGCCAGTTTGAATTTGAGTCCTCATTTTTTTGGTCAGCCAGTCTGTCTGTTTTCCCGTCTGTCCATCTGTTTTGGTCTTTTACTCACTCGGTTTTCGCGCTGCTTGAGAAGAGCTACATGAAAGAGGTAATTCTATAAAAAGCCTCTCATTGACAATGCCATATTTATCTGAGAGGTGAGAAGAGCAGTGGCTGGCATATGAAAGCGCAGCTAAGTGAGCAATGAAAGGGACAGTTTAAAGCCATGTAAAGCAGCACCAGTGCTTCTGGCTTTGAATATGACAGAGCGTTCGCAGGGAAACTGAGCGCTCGCAGCTGCTTTGTAGTCGCGCAGCTCCTGTTCAAAAGGCATTGAGGAGAGTTTCACAAACACCGTAAGCAGTCAAATCATAGTCTAATCAGAGAACAAAACAATGCTGTTTAATGGCTCAGCTAGTATTTTTGCAGGTAGACGGGGGTAACCTAAATACATGTTTTTAAACATCGTGATGCAAGTATACTAGCACAAGTGTCAGAAAATGCAGATGCCAGAAAATGTGAACAGAATTTTGATTATGTAATGACTTGGACCGTTTGTCCTTCCAGCTGACAAGAAGCTTTATTGGCTGGCATGATTTGTGTCACCATATGGAGCTAACAGAAAAGGTCATTTCTGACTGCAGTACTGACCAATGACCTCTTATTACTATAGGATAACATTGCAGGATAACATCAATATATGATATATAGAATGTATTGTGGGCCATGTTCAGAATAGGAAAATCTAGTGCTGAATGGTGTCTACTATTCTCTCAAAAAACATTCAACAGTAACCAAGTACACTCACCGGCCACTTTATCGGGTACACCTGTCCAACTGCTAGTTAATGCAAATTTCTAAACAGCCAATCACATGGCAGCAGCTCAATGCATTTAGGCATTTAGGCATGTTCAAAGCAATCTGCTGCAGTTCAAATCAAGCATCAGAATGGGTAATGAAGGTGATTTAAGTGACTTTGAACATGGCATGGTTGTTGGTGCCAGAGGGGCTGGTCTGAGTATTTCAGAAACTGCTGATCTACTGGGATTTTCATGCACAACCATCTCTAGGGTTTACAGAGAATGGTCCGAAAAAGAAAATATCCAGTGAAGCGGCAATTTCTTCATCTCAGACTGGTTTCTCGAACAGGACAATGAGTTCACTGTACTCAATTGGCCTCCACAGTCACCAGATCTCATTCAAGAAGAGCACCTTTGGGATGTGGTGGAATGGGCGATTCACATCATGACAATCTGCAGCAACTGCGTAATGTTTTCATGTAATTATGGACCAGATCCTCTGAGGAATATTTCCAGTACCTTGTTGAATTATTGTCACAAAGGATTAAGGCAGTTCTAAAGGCAAAAGTGAGTCCAATCCGGTACTAGTAAGGTGTCCATAATAAAGTGGCCGGCGAGTGTATATTGTTGTCACATGACCTTATGTAGAAATTTGAATGGTTATATAAACAGCATACATTGGTGATAAATTGAATGTTGATGTTGGAGAATTCTATTCAGATTGTTGCTTTAACTGTTGATTGATTCTACATTCATTAGTAGATTTTGACTTTTTTTGTGTGTGCATTATAGTATTTTTGTATTAAAAAAGAAAAAAAAATATTATTATTAAGAAGTCCATCTCTGATTTTGCAGAGGCATTTTTTTTATATTTATGTCCTAAAATGACTGAGATTGTGAAGACTTTTCTCAAAACCTATATTTTTTGCTTCTTTTCCTGTGTTTTGCCATGAAAATGCATTTTTTACTTAATTTCAAGAGCCATTTGATTAAAAACACCCTCAAGGGCCTGATTAACAGTAATATAAGTATTATTCTCAGTGTTAGTATAATATAATGTTAGTAAAATTAGTAAAATGTCTTTTTGAAGTTAAAAAATGACCTCAGAACCTCAGAAAATATTTAAATGATTTATTTTGTTGCATTACTTTTGCTTAATTTTGGCAACAACAACAAAAAAAAAACAATATTTCTTTCCTCTTCCAGCTCATAACCCCTCATGCCATCCGAGTTCAGACTCCTCCGAGACACATTCCCGGGTTGTGGAGGTCACTCTGTCCTACAAGTCAAAGCAGTTCTGCAAAGGTACACCAGGCCGATTTATCTACACAGGTAAGAACAACATTACGCAGCTTTACATTTCCCACACCCAGCCAGCAGTGTAAAAACATCAGATCCTACTCCTTTACAACTGTTCTTGATTTCACATGTGGGCTGTGTAAGTCTGACTTAAGTGTTTCCTGTAGCGAGGCATCCACGCATTGAGGAATCTAACCTATTTCCTGAGCACATGGCTTAATACAAACGGCTGTGCCTCAAACTCCAGGAACATCCTGCAGCCGGCGCAGATAAGGGAAATGTAGGACTTATCTTACAGAGGAAACAGAGGTCACCTGTGATATCTGCTGGCTCGAAAATGAGTTTACTGTACACTCTACATATTGGGAGGCGAGCCAACGAGAAGTAATTAACTTCAGAGTTCCAGAAGGAAGCGAATGATGGAAGCGTGTGATGGAATCTAGCAGTAAAACAACGTGAAATCAGCGGAGGAAGAGGTGAAGAGTTGGTTCGCTGATCTTGCAGCTTTTTTGAGTTTAAATTTAGAGTTTGCAGTCAAAGTACAAGCGCAGCTTTTCTGAAGAGCGTTAAAACGCTGAAGGGAGCAATGTTAAAGGCCTGTCTCATCAATAGGTTTAAACAGTGCACAGCTGTGGGGATTGTTGGCTCAGTAGGTGTCTATGTATATGCCTGTGCATTGGTGGGTGTGAATGAGTGCGCTCGTTGGCTTTATGGCACAGGACTTGGCTTCTTTTCATGGCCCATTCAGCGAGCACATGGGCAGAAATGGAGGGAGGGATTTAGACATTCGCACACAAACACACACACAGCCTTCAAAACAGAGGGCAGATGGTCACCCCCTTTATGGCTGCACTTCTAGATGTGTCCCTTTTGCTAACGTTTCGAGCCCAATAACCATCAAGAATGCTAAATGTGTGCCTTTAATGCAAACTCAACTCTGTTAAAGACTAGAAACTAAATGCAGAGCGGTTACACATCTTTAGCGCTGATCTGATTCCCGCCCTCAGGTTGGCCTTAGCGTTTGAAGTGTTTTAAGCCACCCCTCTTGCCTTTGTGCCTGTGTCCCAGCTACTGCAGTGGGACGTCAGGCTGTGTGTCTCTCTCTCTCTCCTGGCTGCAGTTGGCACCTGTGCCTTGCCCAGTTGCCAGTGGGTACTAATCATAGAGTATTGGCAAAGCTATGTGGCAGCTGGCAGTGGAATTACACATGGGGCATCTGGCACCTCTAATCAACTTCTGTCAGGCAGAGGAGATGGAGACCTAATTAAATCAATGGTGCACTGATGCCGCTGCGCTCAAACACCACACAGCCATGCGGAAAGCCTGAACCGTATACCTGGTGAGCGTTCCTCGCTGCCATGGTAAAAACGTTTTACTTTGAATCCATGTTTCTCACAAGTATATGTGTAGCTTGAATGTGATTGTTTTTTACAATTACATTGGGAGGCTGATTGTATTTGACACTGTTGCGACTCAAGTGAAAGACCTGTGTTTTGGCTTTGACTTCGCTTTGATTATGTACCCAGCAGCCACTCGGTTAATGGATTCCTCAAAGGCCTCTTATTTCAGAAGTCTCAGATTCTCTAGGATTCTTGGCAAATGCTCGTGTGAACTGTGCCTCTGGCTCGCCAGCAGTTTGTAGTTAAAGGGATAGCTCACCCAAACATGAACTCATTGTTTTCTCACCATCATGATGCTTCAAAATTGCATGACTTTCTTCGGAAATCAAAAAGAAACATGTTTGAGAAATGTAATAGATAGGTTTTGTTTTCTTATTCTTCATGTGATTACAATAAATGAAGACTGAACCATCAAAATAAAAAGCTTTTCTTGCTTCTTAAGGTTAGCAACTGCTGTGCCAAACATGTACAATGATGCTGCATCCAAAATGTTAAACTTCCCTGCTATACAGTAGGTGAAAAACAGCATGTAATTAAAAAAACCTCAGAAACATGAATTAATTAACTACAATTTGGCTAGTGGACTTTTAAATAAGTATATATATAAATTAAAAACCGACAGACATTCTTATATGCACTGTTGAAAACAAAAGTAATAGAATGAGTTGTGTTCACATTAATTTTCTATGCATATGTAAGACAAAAGCCATATGAGAGCCTCAGATCACATTTATAGCAGCTTAAGGAAAAACAACAATACATTCTACAAAGTTAATGTTTCTATGAAACCACACAATGATTATTAATTGTTAGCCGAAGATTAATTTTTGTAGTTTTTGGATGAAAAAGCTGATATCACTAAATGTAACAATATTTATTTTTAGTGGTTTGACTAGGCACTGGGAAACACCCATACACTCTCATTCACACACATACACTACAGCCAATTTAGTTTGTTCACTTCACCTACAGTATAGCGCATGTCTTTGGACTGTGGGGGAAACCGTAGCCCCTGAGAAAACCCACACGAACACTGGGAGAATATGCAAAAAAACAAATCTTGAAAAAGGGTGAAAATGGGTACCCTTTAATTAATCAACTTTACAATTTGGCTAGTGGACTTTTAAGTAAGTATATACAAATTTAAAACTGACTGGAATATGCACTGTTGAAAACAAAGTAATAGAATGAGTTGTGTGTCTTTATTTAAAACATCACATTAATTTTCTAAGCATATGTAATACAAAAGCCATATGAGAGCCTCAGATCACATTTAATGAAAAATAACAATACATTCTTCAAAGTTTATGTTTCTATGAAACCACACAATGATTATTAAATGACGACCAAAGAAAATTTTTTGCAGTTTTCTAATAAAAAAGCTGATATCACTAAATGTAACAGTATTTATAGTGGTATGACTAGGCCCACATGGAATCTGCATGCGCAGAAATCCAGATTTTTAGCCCATCATTGAGTCTTTTTATTTACTTGCACTGTTAACAGTTTCCTGTAGAATCTACAGTAACTTACTGTAAATCAATTACGGCAAAAATACTGCGCTTACATTTATAGTAACTTGCAGCAGTTTGCCCGTGACTTACTGTAAAACAATTAACAAACAAAATAATAAACTGCATATACATTCACAGTAACTTACTGACAGTAGTTTGCCCGTGACTTACTGTAAACAATTGCTGCAAATATACTGTATTTACATTTACATTAAATTACTCTCAGCAGTTTGCCCGTGACTTACTGTAAATCAATTGCTGCAAAAATACTGTATTTACAGTTACAGTACCATTTATCTTGCTGTATATGTCTTTTCAGTATTGTATATATTCACTGTAAAATATACAGTAATTTTCACAATGCAGTTTTAAATAACAGTAACATACTGCATAACTTTCCTACAGTAAAAAAACAGTTCATATTACAGCTAAATACTGTGTAAATTACAGAAATCATTAACATTGTGTGTAAATGTATATTTATTCAGTTTTCAAATTAATTTGAGTAATAATATTGACTAATATGAAAATGTTCATATAATTTATTTACAATAAAATCTACAAATAATATGTTCTGTCTTTTAGTAGATCGATTATATGAAAGACTTACTTTGTTTACCTAATAAGTGGATCTAATTGTATTTACATTGTAAACAGTAAATAAAAGTTATAAAGGTGTTATTTTAAATTTCATATATTAAGTTTTTAGTTACGATACTCCAAAAATCATTCAGCATAAATACGCAGAATGTTTACGTAATTCTGTGCAGAACTAGCAAAAAATATCGACAGATTCTGTCTGGCCTTAGGTGTGACTTAGGAGGTACAGTAGCTAAGGTTTTTTTTCCAGTGTAGCTTTCACACTAACAAGCTCCATTTTCCCCTCTACTATCTACTGCATCCCATCATCACGGCGACCCATTGGGACGTGGGGGGAGGGTGGGGGCCGAGGATAGGGTGCATTTCTGGAATGCTGAAGTTGAAGCACTATCACAACCCAAGCTTTAATGAGGAAGACCCAGTCAAAGTGATCTCACCCACAGTTCCTGGGCCCCTGCAATTAAACATCCAGAAGCTCTCTGCAATTATATTTATCATCAGAAACAATTAAACACTCACCGCCTGGGACATTACCCATCCTGCATGGCACTCGGCAGATAAGAGGGATGAATCATGCCTCCCGACTTTCTCTCCCTCTCCCTCCCTTTCAATTCATCTGCAACAAATGCATTTCCATGTTTGGTTGTGTATTACTTCTCACCAGATTGCCATGTTTGCATCATTCGTCAAAGGGGTTTTCCGTCTGTTTTTGGGGGAAAGAGGCAGAGTTATAATGCTATCTGCCAGTGAGCGCATGTGAAACCCTGTGCGACCGATAGATTGGAGGTGTTGATGAATCGCTCCAAATGTTCAGCAGGCAATTCGTTGCTGCTCAGTATGCAGGCCAGTGGGCTGAACGGCACCCATCAGGCCTGATATTAAAAGACTCTGCTCCATCACATTAAAGCGAGCTCTCTACGCCTGCCCAATGATTAAGTCCATGGGAAGCATTTGTCACTTTAGTTGAGGAAAAGCTAGGCTTCAGATCATGCGTGCATTCGCGCGGCGTGTCTTTTGATGCAAATGCATGTACATTGGGGTCCAGAGTTCTGAGACCACAAGGGAAACAGATTCTGTTTGATATGAAATGATTAATGATTTGTGGATAAAGTTAAAGAAGAATGACTTTCAGAACGTTTGTAGTATTTGCATTAATGCAGGTGAGCTGTATGAAGCTGTACGAACAGGGGCGTAGCAACTGGGGGGGGACGGGGGATACGTCCCCCGCACTTTTAGAGACTGACCATTTAGAAACAGGTGATTAAGAATGTATATATATATAGTAGTGTCAATTTTTCAGTATTACCGCAAACTGTATATCTAATCTTTTTTTATTTGCATAGACTGCATCAGATCATGCATCCAATGTACATAACTGGGTGGGGAAGGATTTTTCCAGTTCAGTGTTATAAGCCTTTTAGCAATTATTAAACAGAAGACGAGTGTTTTTGATTGTGTAGATGACAAGGAAAATTTTGTAGGGTTAAGTCCAAATAATGCTACTAGAGGGCATGGCTCAATATCTAAAAGAAAGCATTCAGAAATTGATTTAAACATTGCTTAGCGCTGGACAAAGCCAGAAAGTATTAAAAAGTGTGTATGGAGCTTATTGACACTGATCACAAGTTTGATCAAAACCAGGGTTCATATTTTTGCCTTAGTCCAATATACTCTATGCAATAACTTGAATTGCATAGGGGATAATGCATCTTTACTTAATGGTTAATCATTTCTTTCTCTCAAAAAAAAAGTGCATATAATAATTTCTTTAATTTCAGATGTAAATTCTCAATTTATTTCCATATAAGATATTTTAAAAGCATGCAGACTGTTTAACACAAAGCACATCTGATGTGTTGTACAGTCGCCGACTTATTTATTCTGAGCACTAGATTTGGCCGAGGCTTTCATCTTGAGTGGACTGAGCGATGGTTCGATTTTGATAATGAGTCTCTTTAATTCTATTGACAAATGGGGTCACACTGGGTGATCAATGATAACCGTTCCAATTAAATTGCTAAACCTCGGCATGGTGGAGATCGTCCCCATAAAGATATAGAGCGATTGGTTTGCTCAACAGCGGGGCGTCTTGAGCGGGCCATTTCACACAGATGTCTCTGTCTTTTAGAAGCTGCTGCTCACCATCAAGAAAAACAAGCCATCCATTTTACGGCCGCAGGTTTCCCAGATATTTTATTTTTTATCTTCACCCCCTTCGTTGTCTTAAAGTGATGCCTTATTTAGCTTGTCGGATTTTCCAAATAAACGCAATCACTGGGTTTATGGAAAAATGGATAAAAATGAGATTGTAAGGTATTGATCCCGGCGAAGGGAGGGCTGAGGAAAAACAGGCCTCATCTATATAGGGAGAGAAATGAAGCAATAATTCAGGCAGGCATCGAACACCCTGCCACTGAGCCTATCGATTCCTATCCGCAGCATATGAGATCACACCTGAATGAAAGAGAGCTCTGGGGAAAACAGCGAGAGAGGGAGCGTAAAACGGAGTCTGCCATTCCCTAACATGTACAGAACATTACCACCCTGACATTAACAGCTCTGTACAAAGCCCACAAGTGCCTGTTAAAAGGTTCTGCTAAAGACCAATTACCCAGCATGCCTTTCTGCTCCGTCAGTCAGCGATACTGTTCTAGCCCTGCAGGTCTATGTGTGGTCAGCTGATTCAATTTACCACCAGCGGCTCAGCGCGAGCATCTGGTCTCAAAAACAGGAAAGCCACAAATACCGTGCTCTTGCCAGTCTAAAAACTGCCGCCCACATTCTGCCCTCAGGCTTCAGTGTGAGATATTAAGTGTGGGATTCGTTTTTTTTTCTGTAAGGTATTTTAAAACGTACTGTTTTGACTGGCTCCATCTGCTTTTGACAGCATTCGTAGTATTGTCTTTTAGTAGTGGCTCGTTCTCCTTTTCTCCTCTCCTTTTCTCTTCACCCCCGCAGGCCTGTAGTTATTATTGTGAAATATGAAGCGATCCGGCTGTGCCTTCATGAAATTTCAATGAGCATTGATCTGTGTGATTGCGAGGAATCCTTCAAGCAGTGGTTGTTGTTCATTTATTTATTTATTGCTGATATGTTTTACTCGTTTTGATCCCATCTTCTGGAGCCGTTGATGGGTAATGCATTTGTAGCTTTGCTTTTTTTTTATGGAAAAATCTGGTTCGTTTCTTGAGAGTTTCTTTGTTCAGCGAATTCAATTGAAGTCCCCTATATTTGCCTATATTGATTATTTTCATTAGATGGAATAGCACGAGATATTCAGCTCTTTTCAATATTGATTTTGCAGATTTTATTTCAGCTCATGACATCATGTGTAACCTTTTCGCTCTTCTTTCCTTCGCGTATGAAATCGGAGAGCCGCAATGAATCCGCGACGACACGAGACCAACTCTATCATAAATGTCGCCTGGTGTTATTTCTGTCGTCAAACCGTTCCATGAGCCCAGAAAGAAATGGAAACCACAGCTTGCGAGTTTCTGGAACTGTAAAAGTAAACAAGTGCATGGACAGTTGAAAGGTGTTTCTCTATAAATATACAGGTCTGCTGCGCATAGTTTGGTAAATAACGTTACAGCGAGACGGACGCAGAGGGTGCGGAAATGAAGAGACTCGAGGGATTTCACTTCCCTGTTTGGTGTAAGCGTATGTCTGACAAAAATATGCTGTTTTGTTCAAACTTACTGACAAAGTTCACTCCATGATCCTGCACATAAGGTGTTTTTTTCTTCTGTGTGTGGTCTCTGGGGTTTTGGGTTTGTTTTTGTGTTTTAACATATATTCTGTAACCCAGTCGTTATCAATTTGATTTGTGACATACAGCAGAATGATAAGGACTTGTGTCCATGTAATGTTTGAATCATTGTTTTTGTTCAGTGGCTGTATAAAATTAGTAGCACCTTACTCCTAACTGTCTCTGAGCGAGTGTGCATTATCGAGTCGCTTGGTGAGAGGATTGTACGCTATGTGGAAATCAATAGCAATGAAGGAGAGTAAACATGTGCAGATGTCTGTAAGTGTGGCAGAGTACAGTTTAGCCTGAGATCAGGGCCATCCATCTCTATATCAGCACATTAACTCAACATCCTCCTCAGAGATGCTTTATATCACGGCCCTCATTACACCAGCACATGGGTCCTCTTGGACAAGACATACTTTAAATGTTCCCTGTCGAGGCCTTCACAAAAGTTCTGCTCCAGTAACCACTTCATTATTCACTCCTAAATGAGTTTAGTGAGGATTTACTCAAGACCTGCACTTTTACAGCTATGTCTGATCATAAAGACGGTATTTTTAATTATAATATCTTTTTTTTCCAACTTTTCTAATGATGTAACCAATAATCTTTTTTTAGCATAGGCTAACCTTATTTCTTTTAAAAACAAATTTAAGATTAAACAAATCTAACAAAACTAGCAACAAATAAATTTGTTTGAGGGATGGTCCACAGTGTATTTTTAAGGCTTGGTTGTTTTTATCAGATTCAAAGTAATGTGTGCTCATGCTTCACTTGTAGAAAATCATGTTATTCTTTCACATATCCTACTTTGATTATATACAGCTAATCAGCTAACATGAAAACGACTGTCATATTTCCTTGTTCCTCTAAAAAGGCCCGCCCCCAAGAGGCTCTGATTGGTCTGCTAACATAATGTGCTGTGATTCACGGATCGGCTCCACGTCACTCCCCTACAAGTTTGTGCTTTTGCGTTGTGTAAACAGTCCAGTCAGAGCAGCTGTTAGCAGCATTGGCTGCCTGAACTAGACAGAAATGCTGCTCTCTAAAATAAAATCTGACAAGTGTCTTTCCCATATATTCAAAATACGCATGTGTAAGTAATATTAAACCTTCACATATTTTTTGCGAATTTGTTATTTGAGATGTAGAATGCACGGAAAGCAGTAGCATAGAGAGACACTGCACATGCTGTTGAAGATTGTGGTTGTTTACAGAGGTTTTACTAATAAATATAAATTGTAGCTAAATTGTTAGCAGTGCCAAACAGCATTTCCCATTGTTTACATCCTTGTTTACGTCCTCGCTACAACATACTGTTAACGCCAGAAACTATGCCTGTAGTTGATCAATTTTAAATAAAAATACAGGTTGTGGCTCACAATCCACAGCTTCGTCGGTTACAGGAGATTTTAACCAAATCCAGCACTGAACTGCGAGGGATTCTGGAAGTTATCCTTTGTCAAATGCTAGCGCTATATCTTTTTTTTTAATAACTCTCTGTACCATAATTAAAATAAAATTTTAAGCACTTCTCTCTTTGTGATGTGTCCTTTGGAAGCCCAAATACAGAATTAGAGCAAGCTCTGTGAAAATAGCAGTGTTTGGACGGCATTTAGCTTTCTCTGCTTTAACATTACAGCGCCTCTGGCCACACCCTTCACTGAGCAGGGTGTGTGCGCGAGGTGAATGCTCGTATCCAGAAGCCCTTGTGATCTCACTAGCCCATATGTATTTTTTTTATAGTCCCCAAATTTTGTTCGCTGTAGGCTTTGCTAAGCTAACTCTGTAAAAGCCAAGGTCTCCCTTTGCATTGAACTTTGAGCGTATTACATTCAGAGATGTTATTTATGTTCAGACAGCTAGATTACACATCAACTAAAGTTTAAAATATGATATCGTAATAGACCACCCCTTTAATAGAGTTCTAAAGAATCATGCTACACTGGAACACAGATTAATGACAATTTAGCTTTAATGTTGTTTTAAATTGTAATAATGTTTCACAAGATTACTCTTTTTACTGTATTTTGTATCAATTAAATGCAGCCTTTTGTGACTTTTTTGTTTAAGAATCATAACCTCAAACCTCCTACACTGTAGTTCATTGTTTTCTGATCATTGTGACATATTGTCATAAAAGACACACTTGATTTTAAGATACAATTTTCCTTGTTAACAAACCATCAATGTTTTTTCCTCAAACTCATAATTTGCTTCTAATAAATAGTCATTAAGGTATTAGTTAGGTTTTTGGTATTAGTTAGGATCAGAGATGTAGAATAAGTATGTTATAAGTACAAATAAACAGTAAAAATCTTAATAATAGACAGCGAATAAGACACCAAGGAATAGTGAGGATTGTTAATGAAATATTTCAACCAAAAATTAAAATGATGTCATCCTTTACTCTTCTTTTACTTGTCACAAACCTATTTGACTTACTTTTTCCTGTACTTTTTCCAAGAAATTTTGAAGAAAGCTGAAAACCATTGACTTCCATAGTGGGGAAAACAAATAATATGGAAATTAGGGGGTTTTCAGCTTTTGTGTTCAACAGAAGAAAAAAATTCAAAGGTTTATAACCACTTGAGGGTGAGTAAGTTGTAATGTTGGGGTGAATTTTGCCTTTAAACCAAAGTTTTACCTCCAGATAATCTTCTGTCCATCCATACCTCACAGCTACAGCTTTCTTTTTCATGATTCAATCAACCAAGATTCTTTGACTTTTCACTTTCTCCTATCTGCATGTCAGATCATCTGTAGCACTGCACAACACAATCTTTCATTCAGCCTCCATCTATTCCTTTGCCATCACGCAATGCTGCAATCGGTTTCCCCCAACCCCCATTCATACTCCACTATGGCTGCTTCTGTGCCCTGCACCGGCCCGCACTTCCATATCCCTGTCTCCAAACCACCAGCAGACCTGATTACAGGAAGCCTATTTAGATATGATGTATTGTCAGCCGCGGGGCAGCTTTGAATCATTCTGTCACATTCGACTGTTTTTGTTGTTCTTTCCTTCGCCGATAGCTGTGGTCTGTTCTCCATCATGCTCCAGGATTGTTTTAACTGTTTTTCCCCCTCATCTTGCTCTTTAAGTAAACAGCCAGTCAATCACAGAGCGACTGTGCATCCAGGCACTCGTAGCGGCAGAGAGAGTCGAGGTTAATGCTAGCGCTCAATCAGAGAGTCATTGAGCCCTGCATGAAGTCTGCTGTTATTAGCCAATGTCAACCTGTTTTTAATGAAGTTATGGCTTATTGTAAGAGTAAACATGCATTGTATGGGATTCTGCCTACCTTTTCACGAGTAACTGCTCTCTTTTGGATGTGCAATTCTGGCTTCATGACGAAAACCAGACTAGAGTTTACATGTTCATATAAAAGGTAGATCCCACCTGCCGATAGATGAATGGATGGATAGATGGATGGATGAATGAGTGAATGAATGAATGAATGGATGGATGGATGGATGGATGGATGGATGGATGGATAGAGAGAGAGAGGGAGGAAGGGATGGATGGATGGATGGATAGATAGATAGATAGATAGATAGATAGATAGATAGATAGATAGATAGATAGATAGATAGATAGATAGATAGATAGATAGATAGATAGATAGATAGATAGATAGATAGATAGATGGATGGATGGATGGATGGATGGATGGATGGATGGATGGATGGATGGATATAGTTGGATTGATAGATATGTAGATAGATAGATAGATAGATAGATAGATAGATAGATAGATAGATAGATAGATAGATAGATAGACGGATAGACAGATAGACAGATAGATAGATAGATAGATAGATAGATAGATAGATAGATAGATAGATGGATAGATGGATAGATTGATATACGGATAGATAGATAGATAGATAGATAGATAGATAGATAGATAGATAGATAGATAGATAGATAGATAGATAGACGGACGGACGGACGGACGGACGGACGGACGGACGGACGGACGGACGGACGGACGGACGGACGGACGGACGGACGGACAGACAGACAGATAGATCTTGAGTTGTTGTAACACAGCGTTGCTTCAAATATGAACAAACCCAACCAAGTGTAATTCAAATTTAACTGAAAAAATGAACTGAGATTCATATTTGTCCATATTTGACCCAATGTTGGGCTATGACAACCTATCATTTTTAGAGTGCATATTCAAACCATTAATTGTTGTTTTAATTTGTCAAAATACATCACATTTCTCTTTTTACTGTATTTGATCAAATACTATAAATGCCTGTTAATTCTAGACCTCAGTCAGAGAGTCATTGAGCCCTGCATGAAGTGTGCTGTTATTAGCCAATGTCAACCTCTTGTTTAAGTAAGTTATGGCTTATTGTAAAAGTAAACATGCATTGGTTGGGATTCTGCCTACCTCTTCACAAGTAACGTCTTTCTTTTCAATGCATGATTCTGGCTTCATGTCGAAACCAGACCAGAGTTTGCATGTTCCTGTAAAGCTGTAAATCCCACCTGCTGCTGGATGTTGTATCGAGAGGCATTGATGTACAGTCAGAGCTGCCCTGTTCCCCCAGTGGAGGAGGGCCAGGCTGGGCACAGCTTGTGTTTTGGGCTCCAGGGGTCTGGTTCTGTCTGGGCCCGTGGCCATCTGAATCCACTCCACTGCACTCAGAGGCTGCCCACAGTCTGTCCTCTCAGCTGTGGAGCTGAGGGGCGCTGGGCGAACTCCCTCAGGAAACGTCCAGGCTGCGGCCTACAGGGCAAACAGAAGGGAGGCCGGAAGAGAGAGAGGCTTTTTTTTCTTACCCTTATCTTAAGGAGGACAATTAACTGAGGGCCAGGGGACGCAAGTTCTCAATTGCTATTTTTTGCTGCCCCTCCTCTGTTGTGTTCGAGATTCGACGCTTCGGGCTAAGGAAAAGCGGTCAGTCTATCGAGAGAGAAGAGAGGGGGAAGTGTGCGTGTAAAGAGTGAACAACTGTTAGGGTACTGTTAGACTCTTGGGTATCTAATGTCGCATACCCAAATCATTTTATTACAGTGGTTGAGTATTAGACAGATTTTGGCCTCCTACTAACAAGGGATATATTATATTCATCTAGTGATTCTGTCTGTATAGTTATTTTAGTGTCAGTGTGAATGCAGTCTGAAATATAGGCCTTATTTATGAACAAACTACCATAATAGTACACTTTTAATTATGTCCTATATTGCACATATTTTTTATGAGGATAAAAAATGTACAAAAAGTTAAATAATTACTTTTTAAAATGACAATCAATATACTTGGTGTCAGTCCCTCAAAAAATGTATTTATTTAATTTTATTTTACACGTTGTACATTTTTATTATAATGTTTTTTTCATATTTATGTTATGTAATTTAATTATATTTTTAAGTATTTATTCATTAATTTATTAATTAATTTATTTATTTATTTTTAGATTTAGATTTTATTACATTTTTATTTTATTTAATTTATTATTTATGTATTTGTGTATTTATTATTTATCGTTATATTGTATTTTATTTATTTTTTATTTTATACATCTTTATTACATTTTCATTTAATTTAATAATATTTTTATTTATTTATTTATTTTTAGATTTTTTTTTTATTTTATACATGTGTATTACATTTCTTTTTATATAATTTAATAATATTTTTATTTGACATATTTAATAATTTATTTATATATATATATTTTTTTTCATTTTTTACGTTTATTACATTTTTATTTTATTTTATTATATTTTTATTGTGTTTTATTTTATTTTTATATATATATATATTTTTTTTTTTATTTATTAATTTGATTTCATACAGGTTTATTGCATTTTTATTTTTATTTTATTTTATTTAATTATTTATTCAAATATTTTATTTTATTTTATTTTTGCTTAACTAACAATTTTAGTATTGCACTTCTTAAATTCATTGTATAGATAATAATATAAATAACAATAAATAAATAACAATAAATACTTGTATTGATATCGCCTTAAAAATGACCCTAGAGAAATAGCAGTCATGATATAAGCTCTAAATT
Organism: Danio aesculapii; assembly: GCF_903798145.1. Lineage (NCBI taxonomy): Eukaryota > Metazoa > Chordata > Actinopteri > Cypriniformes > Danionidae > Danio > Danio aesculapii. The sequence continues at coordinate 37,311,785 of NC_079448.1, forward strand.
ATTTTGACAGGACGTGGTTTTGATATTTGTTATCTAATGCACAAATATTCATACATTTTTAACCATATCTTAAATAACCAAATACTTTTGGGGCCACTGTACTGTATGCTGCATATCAAATAGCAGGCGTCTGAGCTGACGTATGTATATCTCTCTGTATATCTCTTACCCTCTCTCAGTGAACCACAGAAGGGCTCTGTATGTGAATGTGCCCCTGAGGGCTGGAGTTTAGTACCACAACAGATAAACACACAAACAAGCTCAGTAGGCCGGTGCTGCAGAAAGACCCATTGTCTCAGTGTGAAAGTCCCGCTCAGGCCTGGGAGGTTAGAAAAACATCAAGCCAAGCACCATGTGGTCCACCCGTGCAGGATGTTTGGGCCTATCACACAGATCAGGTTGCTTTTTCAATATTATCTTATTGCGAGCGTTCGTGAAGCTGTCTGTGGGCCTCCGAGGAGTAGGAGGTGCCGCTCTGCAGAAATGAAAACTTTAATTGAATTATTTGCTCATAACGGAGGTCTATAGATTTGTTTTGCAGATTAAGTGCTGCTTATGTATACATAACAGAGGACGAGGTTGAATCCTGCATTGTTTGTTGATGGAGTTTGTTTGAGGACAGAGCAAATTTGAAAAGGCGCCTTTGGTTTTGTGTTGATCTTAATCGTGATTGTAGATTAAATGATTTGGCTGCTTCTGGTCATCACAAGATCTGTGTCAGTCTCTGTTAGACATTGGTTTAAATAATGTTTTGCTGATGCTTTATGTGTATGTGTTTGAAGGAGTAGGGTTTAACATTATTGTGAACAATTGATCTGGAGCCAATCGCAAAATAGTAATTTATTTAGGAGGCTAATAATATTCACCTTAAGCATTTTTTTAACTGCTTTTGTTAGAGTCAAACTAAAACAGATTAGTCTTTCTCCAAAAGAAAAAATATTATAGGACATACTGTTAAAATATTCTTGCTCCGTTAAAAATTACTCTCACCGGCCACTTTATTAGATACACCTTTCTGGTACCGTGTTGGACCCCCTTTTGCCTTCAGAACGTTCCTAATCCTTCCTAGGTACTGGAACTATTCCTCAGAGATTTTGGTCAATATTAACATGATAGCATCACCCAGTTTTGTCAGTTGCACATCATTCATGATGCGAATCTCCCGTTCCACCTCTTCTGCATACCTCTGTTGTAACGAGTGGTTATTTGAGTTACTGTTGCCTTTCTATCAGCTCGAACCAGTCTGGCCATTCTCCTCTGACCTCTGTCATCAACAAGGCATTTGCACCCTCAAAACTGCTGCTCACTGGATATTTTCTGTTTTTTAGACTATTCTCTGCACACCATTCCCTTTTTTCCTGTGAAAATCCCAGTAGATCGGCAGTTTCTGAAATACTCAGACCAGCCTGTCTGACACCAACAACCATGCTGCGTATAAAGTCACATAAATCATCTTTCTTCCTTATTCTGATGCTGTTTGAACTGCAGCAGATCGTCTTGACCATGTCTACATGGCTAAATGCATTGAGTTGTTGCCATGTGATTGGATGATTAGACATTTGCGTTATCGAGCAGTTGGACAGGTGTTCCTAATAAAGTGGCCAGTGAATGTATTTAGGACATAAAAAAAAAAAATCACAGCAGTGCTAATAATTTTGCTTTCAACTGTATATATTTATACAATTTCTTTGTAGAAATATATGTAAGTTTTTATTCTGGTAAGTATAAAAATACAAAAAAAGTAATTTTGACTCTTTGTGAAGTCAGAATTGCAAGATTTCAACTTAATATGATGGGATTTTAAAATAAATACTATTAAAATTAGAAGAAGAGCTTATATAATAACAAGTGTAAATAACAGTTATAAGTAATACTAATGATTTGCGTTATTCAAGATTGCGCCACAAACGCTGACAGTTGAGTGTAACGTGTACTGAACCTAGTTTATTTTGCCTGACACACAAGCGAGGTTTTGATTACAGTTAAACTACAGCATTTGCTTCGGAGTTGAATCTTTCACAAATCTCATTGCTCACAACCACTTTGCGAAGCTGTCCATGAAGGTTGTGCCTTTGCACCGGCTGCAAAAATAGACAGGATCCATTCACACAAACTGCTCAAGTGTTGTTTTATTCATAAAGCGGTGCCTTGTGGTTGCAAACTGCTAAAGCATAGTGGGAATTGAGACAGATATTTTGGCAGCTAGTTAGGAAACATAATATTCGATACTTTAGTTATCATTTTATTGCTTTCTGCTTTGTGTTTTTTGCAACTGCACTGAGGCCTGAAGGAAATGACACTTATGTTTTATATACATTTCTTTGTAATGGTAATTGCAGATGGGTGTTGAATTTCCCTGCGGTAACATGCTTGAATTTTCTCTTTCCTGCAGCACTGAATGAACCCACTATTGACTACGGTTTCCAGCGGCTACAGAAGGTGATCCCTAGACACCCGGGCGACCCTGAGCGCTTACCAAAGGTCAGCTCTCTTACATGACGCAACTATTATGCTATTTTTCAACATCAAGTCAGCATTGACCCTATTTAATACTCATTTCCAGAATTATTGTCAACCGTTCATTGGTGCGTTATTCCTAAGAGTGTCCTTTGAAGCAACTGTTGTTTCCATCCAGTGAGTCAAAGAGAACAAATTGTCCCTTCCTGATAAACTGCTAAAGTGGGCCCTTTTTTCTTATATAATAAATTACTTGTGTTCCTCAGAAGATGAAGACAAAACTCAATGAACACGATGTGGTTTTCAGATATGCAAGAACGATCTTAGTGAGTTAATAGCCAGCAGCTAGCTCTCTGCAACTCTCACATGGTCACCCACTGAATCTAAACAGGGCTGTGCCCGGTCAGTACCTGGATGAAAGACCACATGGGAAAGCTAGGTTGCTGCCGAAAGTAGTTATAGTGAGGCCAGCAGGGGGCGCTCAATCTACGGTCTGTGTTGGTTCTAACGCCCCAGTATATCCATGGGGCCTCTATACTGCTCAGTGAGCGCCGTCTTTCGGTTGAGACGTTAAACTGAGGCCACGACTCTCTGTGGTCTTTAAAAATCCCAGGATGTCCTTCTAAAAAGAGTAGGGGTTTAACCCCGGCATCCTGGCCAAACTTGCCCACTGGCCTCTGTCCATCATGGCGTCCTAACCATCCTCATATCATAATTGGCTGTGTGTGTGGTGTGCGGTCTGGCGCAATATGGCTGTCATCCAGGTGGATGCTGCACACTGGTGGTGGATGAGGAGATTCTCCCCCAATGTGTAAAGCGCTTCGAGAGTCCAGAAAAGCACTATATAAATGTAAGGAATTATTATTATTATTATTATTATTATTATTATTATTATTATTATTATTATTATTATTATTATTATTAAAAATCCGTTAACCTAAATGGTTTGGTATTAACGGATTTTAGAATGACCGAAACAACATTTTAGATGTTTTACAATGTGGTCGGTTTCGCGGTTTGTCCATTATACTATCCCATTTTGTTATGACATGATCTGTTAAGACAAATCACATGACTTTTTGATGCACCAGGCTAGAATTTATTTGGTAAATGTGTGTGAAATGCACTTTTCTTTCTTGGCGGATAAAAAGTTAGTGTTGTTTATGCTCAGTTTTTAATGCGCATTTTCAAAATGTATGCGCATCTTGGCATTTCCATTTAGCTTTTTTTTTTTTTAAATGTGGATGGAAACATAGCTATTGACATTTTATTCAAGGATCAAAGTTTGGGATAGGACAGGGATCATAGTTTGAAGGAAAAGGTTAAATACAACTTGGATGGCCTGGTTAAAATAAAAATAATTGCTAATTTTTCATATTTTGGGGGTGAACTATTGCTTTAACTGGTATTTAAGCACTGTTAAATCAATTATGATACATTGATCTCCCAGTTTTTACAAGTCACTCAATTTCCAAATTATCTGTCCAATTTAGATATTTTAAATATTGTGTTTCACTGAAAAATACTTCACATTGTAAAACTAAAATGTTTAATGGTGATTTATTTCACTGCTTACCTTTTATTTTATAATCAACATAAACAACATAATTATTATTACCAACATAGACATACTTACTCTTACTTAGTCCCTTTTATATCGAAGTTGATAATTAGCCACACCATATTGGTGTTTCGTAACATCTAGTTTTTTATGAGGTGGGTTATTAGCCCAACGCTCAACCCCCAACCTGGATCACAAGGACATACACACATACATTGCGGACAATTCAGCTTACCCAGTTCACCTACAGCACATGTCTTTGGACTGTGGGGGAAACCGGAGTAGCCAGAGGAAACCCACACTAACACAAGGAGAACATGCAAACTCCACACAGAAATGCTAACTGTCCCAGCCGGGACTTGAACCAGCAACCTTCTTGCTATGAGGCGACAGCGCTATCCACTGCACTACTGTGTTGCCACCAACATAAAAATACTGCTCCAGTTTTCTAAGCTAAAATATATAGTGTGGTTATTTAATCCATTCATCACAGACTTCTTCAGTTCAACGATTGCATACTGTATACTCAGTTCCCCCATGTGGTTGTGTTGGGTTTTCTCAGTGAAAAGAGCCTGGTTGTGGACCCAGTTGGGTGTTATTCTCTCTCCATGTGTGGTTCTTAGGAGAGGCAGGCCAAGTAAATGGATCCTTTGGGAGGGATAAATAAACATTACTTTATCTTGTTGTGCGTGTCCTATACCCCAGAGCCCCGCTCCAGCAACACCACTTAATAGTGTAAAAAAAAAAAAAAGAGTAATTATGGCTGGCTGGGCCTGCTCACGCTCACGACTGACCTTGTGCTGTTAGCAGTCCTCTGTATCAAAGCTGGGCCATCAGTATTCATGACCTCGTGAGCCTCCTCCCCGATCCATTACACCTTAAACACATCAAATTAGAGCAGGGGGTCAACGATGTGGCATCAAACCAAAGCCAATCTAGAGGAATCAGGAAAATGTAGAGTTGGTGGCCCAGTGGTTACAATGGGCTGCTAATCTCATCTGACCTCCACCACATGGCAGCGTTTTACTATCATTTAGATTTTTAGGATACAGACAGCAGTAATACATGCATTGCTGCTTATATTGATTTAATTATTGCCATTTCACTTTTACTTATTTTATTACATTTAGTATACGCTATTTTTAAGTAACTAAATGGTTTATCAGAGATACTTATATTCACTTACATTCCTTCCTGCTTAGTCTCTGATTTATAAGAGGTTGCCACAGCAAAATGAACCGCCGATTACAGATGCATATAGTTAACTCAAATTGTTAGTGATTTAGTGGCTAGTTTGACAGGAAGTGATATCCGTGTCTTTGTGATATGAGAGTTAACATTTTGCAGGCTCTCTGGGAATAAATGGGCCATGACCTGTAGGACAAATCCACAGCGTGCAGCGTTACTTTTAGTAAAACTGTAGAATTGGGTTATATATTTTATAGTAGATAGAATATATAATATTAGAATATGTAATATTTAATTAGTTTTTTTAAAGCATTAGTAATCTTTTTTTTAATTGTCATTACATTTTTGTTAGTTTTTATTTATTTGTTTTATCTTTAAACAATTATATAATAATAATAATAATAATAATAATAATACCAATAATAATAATAACAACAATAATAATAATAATAATTATTATTATTATTATTAAAAACATGTACAAGCGTCAGACTCAAAATAGACTTTATACTATTACAGTACTTTCTATGATGATGATAATAATAATAATAAAAAAAAATATATAATAATAATAATAATAATAATAATAATAATAATAATAATATTTTAATGATGTAATAATAATAATAGTAATAATTGTTGTTGTTGTTGTTGTTGTTGTTGTTGTTGTTGTTGTTGTTAATATTATTATTAGTATTATTAATATTATTATTATTATAAGTGTCCAAACTTCAGACTAAAAGTAGACTTTAGACTATTACTGTACTTGCGATGTTATCTGCAGTTTGTCTAAAACAATATTAGAAAAAAATTTGTACTTTGTTTGTTTGTTTTGTTTCGTTTTTTCCCCAACTAACTTTGAATTGGATTCTATCCAGTATGTTAAGGATTTCTCCTATAGCAGTCCTCCTCCTTCCTCCGTCTCTGTTCCTCCTTTCATTCTCCTCCTTAAGTCGCTCACTCATCCCTCGTGTTAGTGTCGTTCTCCAGCTGGTGAGGAGAGGACAGATCCTCTGTCTCCTGTCAGTGGGGCTAAAGAGGGCAGCGGCGTTTGATCTCAGTCCCTAATGAACCACATGGACATTGTCTGAATACCTTCCTCTACAGTCCCACAGTCTAAACCCTGTACTGCCACACAGACACACACGTACTGTTGGTTTTGGTGGTTTATGAGGACTCCCCATTAGCATAAAGTGCTGTATACTGTAAAAAAATGCTTATTTAATTGTCCTACCATTACCCTACTCCTAAACTCAAGGTTCACAAGAAACGTGTTGCAAATTTTGAATGTCAAATGACCCCATTAAGTTTATTTCATGTGTTTTGAACTATGAGGACATGGGATATGTCCTTAAACTTGTAACACTATAGGCCATACCAATGCCATTGTACAAATTTGTGTTTTCATAAACCACCCAAACCACTGCACACAAATGCACGCACACAAGCTCACAGTGCTGTTGACCCACTAAAGGACATGTGTTTCTACTTGTCCCTCTAAACGCTGATGGGGACGATTACATTACTGGCTCATCGATGTCACTGATGGATATATAAATATGCCTGTATAATGACAGATCATATACAAATAAATGGAAATAGAAACTGCCTGACACTCGAAATAGCATATTGAGGGTTCCCTTGATATGGGGTTATAATTTATAATAATTGTTATCTTAACATGTGTGCGTTGACATTTGACAATGAAAAACTAAAAAAGAAAAAAAAATGTAAACACATCTTGACAGTTCAAAATCATTCACCGTGGGATTAAATCACAATGCAGTTAGAATTACTATGCAATTACAGTTACTGTAAGTCAGCAAAAAATGCACACTCATAAATAAAGGTACAGGAACTGTCATTGGGGCATTACCTTTTCAAAAGATACATATTTGTACCCAAAAAGTGCACAGTGGTACCTAAAAAGTGCATATTAGTACCCAACTGTCCCTAAAAAGTACCCTTCAGGTACAAATTGGTACATGTTGACTGGTGCCCCAGTGACATTTATTTCTGAGAGTGCAGGTTTTGGTTAATTTATGTAATATATGTAATCAAAAGTGCTGTTTTTTTCCAAATATCAGCACAAATGTCATATAAAGTTATGGAAAAAATAAAGAGGACACTTATTTTCATGTAATTTCTACACAATCATTAGCGCAACTAGATTTTCTGAATTTATTTCAGTTCAATGTTAATATTTGTGACTGTTGGGCAGAATAACTAATCAGGGTATCTTCCGTTCATTCCATATTCCTTCAGTTAGCAGGCTTATATTCATTGTGTATGCATACATGAAAAAAACATAAATTGGCAGTATTATTACACATTTGTCCTTATAATAAGGTCATAGTTTGCTGCCAAACGTCTTGCTGCTGTGCACCTGATGCTGAGCAAAGATAGACATTTCTGAGCAGAACCTGGTTTGCATGATTGCTTCCGAGCAAGTACTATATAACAATAGTAATCATAATCATAATAATAATAATAATAATAATAATAATGACAACAACAACAACAACAGCAACAAAAATAATAATAATATAAAGGGACTAAGCTGAAAAGAAAATTAATGAATGAATAATTGTAATAGTAGTAATAATAATAATAATAATAAGAATAATAATCATAATAATATAAAGGGACTAAGCCGGAATGAAAAGGAATGAATGGACAATAATAAAACTTGTTGCTGATGTGCACCTGATCCTGAGCAAAGATAACCATTGCCGAGCAGCACCTGGTTTGCATGATTGTTTCAGAGCTACTGTAGGCCTATATAATAATAATAATAATAATAATAATAATAATAATAATAATAATAATAATAGGGTAATAATATTAATAATTAATATTGTTCACTTTGTGTTTTTTTATTGTTTAGTTTTTTTAATAGTTGTTTTCAGGACCAGAATAACAACATACGAGGCTATAACAAAGGGTACCATTGTTTTTATTTTATTTCCTCCTATTGTAATTTTATATATATATATATATATATATATATATATATATATATATATATATATATATATATATATATATATATATATATATATATATATATGAGATTTTTTTTTTTGAGGGTGGTGTTACAAGCTCAAATTTGGTTGGCCAATCAGAGGATAAAGGGCCGTTTCAGCCCCACCTATATGTGTATAATGAATTTTAAAGTCGTTTATCTATTTTCCTAACCTAAACTAAAATCAAGCCAAAATCTTTTCTTTTTTTTGTCTGAAAACAGATCTGGAATGGACGGAAGATACCTTGATTTTTATGATGATTTGCTATCATCAAACTGATAATTGTACAGTAATTGTAAGTTGTAATTGACTTGCTAATCGTAAATACAGCAACATTGAGGATTTCCATGTGGTCTTTTAAATTATTATTCTTTTTTTTTTTAAGTTTTGTGTAACACTTCAACAAATAAGTTTATAAGAAGAATAAGTAAAAAAAAATCAGCTAGTCAAAAATGTAAGCGATCCATTCATAAAGACAGTCACATGTAAGATTTAGAAAGCCTGTTTCTGTCATTTGCTTGTCAGTCAGAAAAATGAGCTCCACTGCAGGAGGAAAAGGTAAATGTGCCCCAAGATGATTATTTTTCTCTGTCTGCTGTTTTAAAACAGTCTGGTAATTTTCAGTGAAACTGGGCCAGCGTGTTTGCTCTCTGTATAGTTAACCTTGGCTTGATTTGGACTCATTTCCCTGGACTGTTGATGAAGCTGAATGCATTAGGTGGGTCATGGCCGGGGTCGCTTGTCACATCTTTTCCACTGTTTTCAGCATTAGGGAGGCAGATCAGAATACACTTGTGGTTATACTCCCCAGAGAGCCCGCTTAACGGCCGCCCGTATTTTTAACTGATTCCTTACCTTTTAATGAATAGGGTGGAATGGCACACAAGCGAGCAGCCTCAGTCTATTAGGGTTGCTGAATAAAACAGGTAGGCAAAAACTCCTCTGTGAGATCTCTGCAGGTCAGGTGCAGGAGACGTCCCTGAGGAAGCTGTTACATGCTGGTTTGGTTATATTAGGATACTGAAGGATGTGCACACTTTTCCAGCAGCGCTTGTATTTGTTTTTATCTATTTTTTCTCCACTTAAACAAATGACAGATATTAAAATGACAAATATTAAGTCTTGTTTTCGGTGCGATGAAAGTTATGAGATTTATGAGATGTTTTACTCCAATGGTAGTTTTAAAATTTTAGGCAAATGTTATGCCAGGGTGTCCGCTGGGTCTTAAAAAGTCTTAAAATGTCTTAAATTAAATTTCAGGCCTTAAAAAGTCTTAACTCCACTGATGTGTTGTGTTGTAGGTCTTAAATAATTTTAAACATGTCTTAATTTTGCTTTGTGCGAGTAAAAGCTACACTGTCAGGATGACATCCATTCAATCACCAACAATACATCTCAATAAAACCTTATTTTTTACATTTAAGTTTTTTATTGCAAAGATAATTCACAGCAGCTGTTTTACAGCTAATTCCCTCATAAAATTTCCTAATCAGGTAAAGAAAACTAAACAAAATTATATGATTCCTCATGATAATACTTAAAAAAAAATCCTGTATAAAGTCTAAAATGTCATTCTTAATGGTCTTCAAAACAGTGTGCGAAGTACAGGGGGGTTTGGGGGGGGGGGTCTTACCCCCTTAATTAACGCTTGATCCCCCATGAAGGACATCAAAACAAGATGTATGGGGGGGTCCTGTAATAGTCCTTTGAAACAATAGATATACGTTTGACCACCCCTTTGACCACCTGTCTTTCATGATGATCCATTAATAGGTAGAGGAAAGCAAACCTGTCACCGTTTACTTAATATCACAAATGCCATTGAGAACCACTCATTATTCCTCAAAACACTGAAAACATAATAACAAGTTTAATTAACCCCCGATTGTCAATAATTCGCACCCTGCTTAATAGAGTCTTAAAAACTCTTAAATTTGATGTGATGAAAGCTGCAGAAACCCTGTATACATCATTTAAATCATAAACCACTGTTTTTAAATAATATTTCAGTGACAAAAAGATAATATCAACAATTTTAATACAATTAACAATATTTATATTAAGAAATATTAAATATTACCGTAGCACAAAAATATTAAGTGGATTATTTTTTGTGTTTAAATGCATTAATTTTGCCTAATGGAAATGAATGAATGAATGAATGAATGAATGAATGAATGAATTTGTGTCGTATTAAGGTATTTACTAAATGTTTCTTGATCCTCAAATCAGCATAGAATACTTTCTGAATGATCATGTGAGTAATGAGGCTGAAAATTCTACTTTAAATCACAGAAATTAATTACATGTTTACATATATTTTCATAGAAAACAATTACTTTAAATTGAAATAATTTTTTACAATTTTACAGTTTGTAATGCTTTTCTGGTCAGATAAATGCAGTCCTGGGGTGCGTTTCCCAAACAACGACATAACTCGCGGCTGAACTATCATAGTACGATGCATTGTTTGGGAAAAGAACGATGTAGTGACGAGTGTTTCCCAAAATTGTAGTTTCTCCGTCGCAGATCCGTCATTTAAAGTAAGCCATGTTAGTTATAACATAAAACTAGGTAACTAATTCTTTAGGGAAAATCCCCATCATCTTTTGTGCAAATTATATTGTTTTACACTCACACGCATTAAAAAAAAATCCAATATTAGTTTTGGTAAAAACATGCACGCATTTTCCATATTAAATATAATATATATAAACAGCACAGTTAGGGCCTATGTTTCCTTTACAAATATTATTGATGTTATTGTTATTATTCTAAAACATAAAATCACTTAGCTAACACATATTTTAATTACATATTTAAATCATATAAATCGTTAGTGGTTATAATTTACAGTTGGCTATTTATTATGAAATGAAGAAAAATGGTGCTTAATAATAATAATTATTATTATTTTTATTATTATTAAGTAGGTTCTTGTTTATTTATTTATTTATTTTATTTTATTTATTGTAAATGTCTACTTTTACAGTTTGACACGTTCAACCCAGAAATGTTCTAACCAACAGGCCCATGTCATATACAGTACTGCTAAATTTCTTAATAAATAACCTACTATAAATTAAAAGCATTAATGTATGCTATATGTTTTTTGTTTTCACAAGCTTTGGAGACATATATTAAATTCCACTTTTAAATAATAGGTCACCTATAGCTTATAGTGTTCAAAATGGCATAAATGTTTTCAGAGTGCACTGCAAAGGGAATGCAATTTTAAATATGAAGATCGCCAAAACTGAACTGCAAAAATTCTTTGAAAGCAAATTACACCTAAGAGTGATGACTTTAATGTTGTTGTTTTTTAAAATCCTTCCAAGTTTATAGGGCATAGGGGGGATAACTGGAAATAGAACACAACCAGTAACTATGGTTCTAACTACAGCTCGAGATGGTGTAGTTGCAAGCGTACAAGTTTGTGACACTGTTTGCGAATGTTCATTGGAACGATGGATTTGGGAAACGCCAAATCCACGAACTATGTTTGTAACGACGCAACTTGCAACCTTAGTTGGCTAACAATGATTTTCAGAAACATCCCCCTGGTGAACAGATGAAACATCTCAAATATTTATCTAAAGTTGTAGACATAAAGGTGACCCAATTTCTAAACAGTACAATATCATTGCTGATCGCATTCAAAGCATTTTTTAAAAATAATTCTTTACATGTAGGACCTCTTATGTCTTCTATAGAAGCACATTCTGTGCCTTAACAGTGTCATAGCTCATGCTAGGTGTTTCTCTATGTAATAAATGAATGTACGATGGCTTTTTACATCTGCAACCCACCTATATCTCTCTATAGTGTGCACACATCAACAATAAAGGCAACGCTCATTCATTATACGCCAAATAAGTTAAAGTTCATCTTCAGAGAATGCAAATCAAAGGCAAAACAATAGCCCGAACTGTTCAACAACACACTAACATGTACAGCTTTAGTCCCAGGCCTTGACAGGTTGGCAGAGAGAGTGATAGAGAGAGCGAGAGAGATGGAGAACAAAAGAAACAGAGAGAGAGAGAGAGCAGGGTGATCCATCATGGTGAAGTCAGCTGTCCGGTTCTGCCTTCTCACAGGTCAGCCGATCGAAGGCACCGCAGCCCTCACTTTATTACTGCTCGCCCAACAATAATTGAGTCACCACAAGGGGGAAGAGGCAGCCAAGGCATAAAGAGGGCGTTAAGCTGGTGAACACGGGAAGGCTAAATGAGAAATAATTCCTTGCTGTACCTATACATGTCCGGCTGGTTGTCCACACAAGGCTGGTGTTAGCAGATGGATTTTATCCCAATTTCTACCAGTGCAAGACACATCTCTCTGGTTCTCTCCATCTGTCCCTCCTCCTCCTCCTCCTCCTCTCTCACTGAGATATTAAGAGCGTCGGCTGCTGCGCCCAGCCACTCATTTCAGCACTATTGATTTTGCCCTTTATTGAGGCAATAACAGTTTGTTGACGGCACTTCTCTAAACTGCTGGACTCAATCACAGGTGAGGGCCAAGTGTGGAACACGGCAGGTTAACTTGTTTCCCTCAGTCCTTGAACAAGCTCGCTACTATGTAATCCAGCCCAGCAAATTTATTACGCAGCAATAGTTCAACAAGATGCTTTTTTTGGGGGGGAAATGAATTATCATATCTAGAGCCTTTATAATAGCAATTTGTGCATGTGTGGTACTTTAAGCAACGAGTGTTTACACACAAACACACACAGACTCACGCACAGACACAAATAAATTAATTTAAATATATATACATACAGTCTAGTATGAATAATTTTGGGCTTAACTGTATATATGAAGAGTTTAGATTCAAAAACCTGTATACAGTTATATATATCATTAGCCCCCCTTTGATTTTTTTTCTTTTTTAAATATTTCCAAATGATGTTTAACAGAGCAAGGAAATTTTCAATAATTTTTTTTCTTCTGGAGAAAGTCTTACTTGTTTTATTTCGGCTAGAATAAAAGCAGTTCTTCATTTTTTAAACATCATTTTAAGGTCAATATTATTAGCCCCTTTAAGCTATATATTTTTTCGACAGTCTACAGAACAAACCATCATGTACAATAACTTGCCTAATTACCTTAACGTGCCTACAGTAGTTAACCTAAGTAACCTAGTTAAGTCTTTAAATGTCACTTTAAGCTGTATAGAAGTGTCTTAAAAAAATCTAGTCAAATATTATTTACTGTCATCATGGCAAAGATAAAAATAAATTATTAAGTCATTAATAATTAAAAATTAGTTATTACAAATTATGTTTAGAAATGTGTTGAAAAAAACTCTCTGTTAAACAGAAATTGGGGGGAAAAATAAACGGGGTTAATAATTCTGACTTCAACTGTATATATTCCACTTATAGTACATATTACACATATTTTTTAAATAGGCCGTTTATATAAACATAAATAATTGAAGCTTGCAGATGGTCTGATGTAAAGGAGAAAAACAATGCACCTGGCCCATTTTTAGCACATCTAGGCTGTGGCCTTGTTTGGTCTCTCTCCATCTCCTCTGTCAGTGTTGTTTCCCACATTTTCCCTGTCACTTCACATCCACCTGATCCCCCTGGCTTCCTCCACAGCATCCCACAATTCAATGTGTGCTTCCAGGAAAAATCTTTTGCTTCTGGGTAACAGTGCAGTGCGTTTGCTGGAAAATCCATAAGACCCCTATATGAAAAATCTTAATATGGATCTAGCCAAACTTAACCCGTGATGTGTTTCAGTTGGAAATCACTAATCTGTAGCGGAAATTTTCTTTTTGCTTGTCATGCGATTCAGACTTTAGTTCTCTGCAAATTTTGGGAGCTGCTCTCCCTGTCGTACTGTGCAGATGTGGACAGACAGGTTATTATTGACTTTCACAGAGTAACCTTTGAGGCCCGGAGAGAATATGAATTATGCAATGAAGTCACATTAGTTAAAGAGCACAGTGACTGATATTTATGATGGGCAGATATTGATGGAAGGAAGACACGGGGGAGGGAGGAGAGATTGGGAAAGGGAGACTAGGGATATTTGATTTTGCGTTAGATAAGCGTGGGTGGATAAGCCACCATGGTAAGCAAGGCATTCTACAAAGCAAGCAAATTGAATCTGCGAAAGTCAAAGCACTGTGCATCAGCTGTGCTCATACACATGGAATGGACATTCTGCTCTACTTTCATTCTGACCACTTTGACGTCGGTTGCACTCTTGCATAAAGCACACTTTACCTCACGCAAAGGTGATTAACACACATTCAGTGTGACAGACCATGTGTGTCTTAAAAATTAGCTGAACTTAATTTAGGAAGTCACGTTTAAAAATGATAACTTTTGCTGCTTGTTAAAACTACTTATTTAAAATGAGCTGAAATAACACAATTCTTGAGGTTTGTTATGACAACTTAATTGTTTTATGTTCAATCCACTTAAATTCATAAAAACTAATAAGTCAACTTAATTCTTTCATGTTGTCCCAACACAAATAGATTGTGTGGAACACAGCATTTACAGTGTGCACTCAAATAATGTTTGCTGTTTTTTTTAAACTACTTATTTTAAATGAACTGAAACAACACAATTACTGAGTTTTATTTTGGGACAACTTAATTGTTTTATGTTCAATCCACTTAAATTTGTAAAAACTAATAAGTTAACTTAATTCCGTCATATTTTCCTAACACAAATGGATTGTGTGGAATGCAGCATTCACAGTAATAATTTTTGCTGTTTGATCAAACTACTCATTTAAGATGAACTTAAACAACACAATTCTTGAGATTTCCTTGGGACAACTTAATTGTTTTATGTTCAATCCACTTAAATTCGTGAAAAACTGAAAGTTAACTTAATTCTTTCAGTTGTCCCTAACACAAATCGATTGTGTGGAACGCAGCATTTACAGTTGTGCACTCAAATAATCTTTGCTGTTTGATCCATCTACTTATTGAAAATGAGCAGAACCAACACAATTACTGAGTTTTATTTTGGGACAACTTAATTGCTTTGTGTTCAATCCCCTTAAAATTGTAAAAACTAATAAGTTTACTTAATTCCTTCTTGTTTTCCCAATACAAATCCCAACATTTTTTTACAGCGTACATAACATCACTTAAATGCTACCCCATAACTAAATAAGGATGCCACGCATTGATGATTATTACCGTAAGACACTTTCTATCAGATTAAAATCTGACGCATTGTTCTGGGAACCCTCACAGATGTATTGACTCATGGTTAGAGTATCTTATCTCGTACATCAGCAACAAATGGTGTGTTTGAAACTGAAGATTAGATTATTGTCAGGATAGGGAAAGACTCACTATTTGATAGCCCTCATTCATCAAAATGGATTGCAACCTTGGTGGATACGAACAGCATGACATTACACATGGTGTGGTCTCTGTTTGAGCCAAGCATTCGCAGTAATTGCAAACAGAAAGAGGCATGAGGTTTTGTGCGGGTAGCTCGCACAGAATATATGTACATGCCACTTGGGCTGGTTTTGCGTTTATTTTCTAGTAATTAGTATTTAATAATTAGGTTTTTTTTGCATTAAGACTGTCAAAATATTTTTAAATGTATAATTATCTAATTGATCAAAATTAAATTGTATGCTTTAAAAATACTTGGTTGTCGTAACCCTATGTTTGATTTTTATTTGATTTTTTAAATTACACATTCAGTTATACTGAATATATATATATAATATATATATATATTATATATATATATATATATATATTATAATATATATATATATATATATATATAAAAATATATATATATACTATATATACTTGTTTTGGGGCATTTACCATAAAATATAGTTTATTTATTTATTTGTTTGTTTATTTATTTATTTATTTATTTATGTATTCATATATATATGTAAATCTTGTTATATCTTATTACTATACAAACTGCATAATGCACATATATTATAAATACTAATATATAAATGAGTTTATGACTGCTCTACACTGAGTGTGTGGGACCTCGACTGAGCTATTAAAACCAGAACCTCCACAAGACCAGCAGTCCATGAGGTCAGACAAGCAGAGCAGGAAGTATGACATCATCACTCGGCTCCGTTCCGCATGAGCGACGGCGGTGACCCCGCTGGTATTACTGCTCTAATAGAACATTAGGAGATGATAAAATTGCAAATGAACAAGCACAGGAATAAATTTGTCATGTTTTTACAGGCCTGGCTTCCTTGTAAATGTGCAGACGCCATTGCCTTAACATTCCAGATGTGACCCGAGCCTTATTTCATTTTTTCAGCAGTCCCCTTCCTAATGAATGTATATCATATTACCAGCCACCATAATTTACACACAGGAACAGATTCAATGTCCGGCGCACATTAATGCGGAGGCTGGTCCTAACGGTGCTGTGCTCTGGGCTATTTGGTATTATATTCTTCCAAACACTACGCCTGGGGTTGTTTGCTTGCACACATTCACATTTATACCACTACTAAGAATGTATATACACGTCTCAGCTTTCACGTTGATGGAAAACAAAGCTGGGAAAACACCTGTCAGGGTGCTGCTAAAGACTCTCGGAATGGGTCAAAACTCAGACCGGGTCCTCATAGCTCATGGAGAAGCAGGGGGAGGTGGGATAAAGCACAGGTTATGATGGCTCTGACTGATAGACAGCTATTCAGACACAGCACAGATCCAAGATCAGGTTTCTTTCCTGTTTACCGCTCCTGGCTCCCTGCTCTGCCCTTACTGGAAGCCCTGCTACTCGCCCAGGAAATGGCCTCTGCTTCCAGACACAGGGCCACCACACACGGCCTGTGCTAATAGCATTTATTTGTTTATCTGTGCAAACTTTTGGCCCCTTCCTTATTGGATTTGCCCTCTCAACAGATCCCCCCTCCCCAATATCCTAATGACAGGAGATCGATAGGTAAGGATGAGAACAAAGGAGAGTGAGTGTGAAAGGGGGGAGGGGGAAAGAACGAAGGACTGGATAAATGACACGGTGCCGGTGCAGCAGGGGACTGAGCCATGGACTAATGCTTCCCATCCCTTATGTTCTTCCTCCATCCCGCCAACAAGAGGGTAAAGGAGAAGAGAGTCACACATCCATACTAAAGCACCACTTTAGGCCTCCCCAGGCTCCCGCGCTTCTCTCAATCACACAACCCGAGCTTGGGTGAGCGGAGACGGGCGCCTCCCCCGCGAAGCACCCCTAACGAGGGGTTAACGCAGTGCCAGAGCTCCCATTATTGAGTGAATTTAGCACCTTGGACAGCGCACTAAAAATCTTTATTGCTTTGCTGACCCCCTCGTCATGTTCGTGTCTGTGTGTTGCGTCTGGGGCGGCCGGGGGGAGGCGGAGGGGGCTGATTGAAAGGCAATATGTCGGCTGGCAGGCAGGCACACATGCTCGGGGGCTTGTTCGCAGTGAGGGTTACACGCCGAGGGTGAGAACAATTTTCTGGTTGTCGCACTGCGAGCTTATTTCCTCAGCACTAGCACATTAACTTTTAAAAAGGGTTCCACTGGAGCTTCGGGGTTTAAAAAAAAAGCGAAGAAGAGAGCTTGGAAGAAAGGAAATGAATACACAGTGTAAAGAACACTGTAAATAAATTTAATGTGTGAAAAGGATGGTAATAAATAGGTTTTCGGGTTATGGAAGTCGATTACCTGGAAGGAAAATAGCGGTACTGTAGCTCGTGCCGCCCGCGGAGTGGTCGTTTGCATGTGCTAACATGCATGTTCGAGTTTTCGAGTTAAATGTGTTTGTGTTCATGTATTATACATGAAAATGGTGGTGGTGCTGTTGATAGGAGGAGCTAGATGAAGTACAGAGGCTGTTAAGGTGTTTTCCAAGACATAAATGATGGTCAAGGCTATTCAAACCCTGTCAGGGGCAATCTATGAACTGAAGATCCCTTTTAGCATTGTGCCCTTTAGCAAAACACTTAACCTGATATTGTTCCAAAGAGACTGGTGCTGTAGTAATTGTACTGTAAGTTTCTTTGTACTCGTCACAAGTGACACAAGGAACTAGAAAAGTCAATCAAAATGGAGTCAATTGCAGCCTTGATGGCCATTAACAACATGGAGCACGCTGTGTGGTCATTTATATGGATATCGTAAACAGATTGAGGACTATAATATTGTGTTGTACATCCCAGTTGTACTGCATATGGTGCACCTTGTATATGTGTTCTATTTACTTAATACTTATGTTATTTTAATATTTGACATGATCAATTTTAATTATAATTTGTATTTTTATATATATATATATATATATATATATATATATATATATATATATATATATATATATATATATATAATATACACACAGTTGCAATTATTAAACCCCCTGAATTATTAGCCCCCATGTTTTTTTTACCCCAATTTCTGTTTAACGGAGAGAAGATTTTTTTCAACACATTTCTAAACATAATAATTTTAATAACTCATTTTAATAACTGATTTATTTTATCTTTGCCATGATGACAGTAAAGACACTTCTATATAGCTTAAAGTGACATTTAAAAGCTTAACTCGGTTAATTAGGTTAACTAGTCAGGTTAGGGTAATTAGGCAAGTTATTGTATTATGATGGTTTGTTCTATGGACTATCGAAAACAAATATATAGCTTAAAGTGGATAATAATTTTGACCAAAATGGTTTTTAAAAAAAATTAAAACTGCATTTTTTTTCTAGCCGAAATAAAACAAATAAGACTTTTTCTTAAAAAAATATTATCAGACATACTATGAAAATGTCCTTGCTCTGTTAAACATCATTTGGGAAATATTTGAAAAAGAAAAAACTATTCAAAGGGGTCTAATAATTCTGACTTCAGCTATATATATATATATATATATATATATATATATATATATATATATATATATATATATATATATATATATATATATATATATATGTTTATTCATAAATATAAATAATGTAATATTATAAATACATGCAAATAATGTTAAATATATGGTATCTATATAGGTTCAGTTTAGGAATATATATGTTTCAAAAAACAATTACATGGTGTTAAACTTGTCTTCAGAAAATTATTTGCTTTAAGTAAGGTATATTGTCTGTAAGATACCTAACATAAAGTATCTTGTCTGTTTTTGGCATCTGTTGTCTAGTAAATCAATGATTAAAACCATGTTTTGTGCATTTAGAGCTTGAAAGCTAAAGTGCCAGCTTTCATCTTTTCTGTCTCACAGGAGGTGATTCTGAAGAGGGCAGCAGACCTGGTGGAGGCTCTATATGGGATGCCACACAACAATCAGGTGAGATTCACAGAACGTCCATTCAAGCATTTTGTGCATAGAGTGTTTGCAGATAGCAATTCAAAATAAAATAGGGCATAAAGTGTATTCTAATTTTACTATGCCATTTTATAAATGACTGGAAACACATAACTATTTAATAGTACTAAAACTTGAATAATAAAATTGCATATAAAAAAACAAATACATTAAATGATCTTGCTGTGCAACCTTTCAGTCAAGACTGTGCAAATTGCGTTTTTAGTGAAAGACACTTATTGTGTGATGAGATGAGTGTAAATAACGCCATATTCCACACTTAACTTGTTTAATTGAGCATCACAGAAAAGCATTTGTTCTCGGTTGGAGCCATTTCAAACCTTTAAGGCCTCTAATATTTCCTAATATATTTCTTCCACATAAATCCCCCAATGTGATTCCACCAGAGCTCTCCCTCTCTCTGTCTCTCTCTCTCTCTCTCTCATTGGTTTGAAGGACCACAAGGGCATCTTCAATGTTAGATCAGTTATGAACTGCGAGTGAGGGCATATGCTCATCGATTGCAGAGCTGAGCATGAGTGCAGTGATGCTGAATTATTTAGGCTGGGCAGTGGATGGAGCATGACTCCAGTCATCAACCCACTCAAAGAGCTCTCTCTCAGGAGCCTCCACACGGCCCTGTCATCTTTATGAGGATGAATTATGACATGTTCAAGTTCCACCAAAATGTGCAGCCCCCCTTCTTTCAACCCTCTAAATTAGTGTTCTTGCACTTTATCTGGCAGATAAACCTTAAATATTAAATCTTTAATAACATGACATTTCTGCAATTTGTTCTTTAATATCTATAATGTATAGAATTTCATAGGTATATGGTCGTGTTTGAGAAGGTGTGTTTATTTGCTAACTCATAGGTTGCCCATACATAGGTTTAATTTTTATCTATTTATTTAAATGGAAAAATAATTATGTGCGGTAGTAAAATATATGCATTTGTTTGTTTTTTAAAAAATAGTGGCATATGGAAAAGCCTAAAGTAAACACTTGCCAAGCAATAAATATGAATATAATTACTAGAATTTGTTAAATAAATTAATAAATAAATATTGTAAAAATTTTATTGTATTATTATGTAATATAAAATAATAATAACAATAATTTATTATTATTATTATTATTATTATTATTATTATTATTATTATTATTATTATTATTATTATTATTATATTATGATATATAATAATATTTTGTATAACAAAATTATTATTTAAATTTATTATTTTCTATTTATAATTTAATTAATTTGTTTAATTATTTAAACTTTTGAAGCACAGAAAAAAACAATATTTCTAATAATTAATATTTGTTGTCTATATAATATATTTGTCTAATAATATTGTTGTGTTGTTATGTTATATAATAATATATTGGATAACATAAAATAATTATTTTTTATTATTAATTTTTATTTATTATTTAATTGATTTATTTAATTAATTAGCACAGAAAAAATATATTTCTAATAATTAATTGTGTTCATTAATGTTAGTATTGATATTTGTTTATTTATTTAATTTGCAAAATAATTACTACTAATAATAATATATTATTTTAAAGTATGTTTTAAAAATATTATATTAACTATAATTAATTAATAAATTTATGAATTTTATCGCTTTACAATTATACATTTGTAGCTGTAATTGTTTTCCATGGTATCATGGATTTAATCTATCGTTAGAAGGAGAGTGTTTTTTAAGCAGTTGTATACATTTAATCATGGAATTTGGTTGACTTTCTGACAGGAGATCATTCTGAAGAGAGCAGCAGATATCGCAGAGGCTCTCTACAATGTCCCGCGTGGACACAACCAGCTGCCAGGTCTGACCAACAGCTCAGTCCACTCCGGCATGATGGGAGTCAACTCTTTTCACAGCCAACTCGCTGTTCAATGTGTCTGACTCCACACAAGCAGCCAACCAGGGTGAGCAGAGATGCCAGCACTCTTAAATATTTCACTAAAAAGACTACTGTGGCTGACTGCAGAGACAAATATCTGGGACTTTTATGTGTGCTATTTTCATGTAACCACACACTAGACATGTGGCAATTGTTAAAAATACAATATGTGCCCAATTTTATGTTGCATAAGTATATTTTGACTTTTGTACGGGTACAGATCAATGTTTTTTCTTTTATGACAAAATTATTGGATTATTAGGTAAAGATTGTGTTCGTAAAGATTTTTTGCACATTTCTTTGCATCAAAACTCAATTTTAGATTGGTAATGTGCATTGTAAGCACTTTATTTAGACAAATTTAAAGTCAAATTTTCTCAGTATTTAGATTTTTTTCTCAGATTCCACGTTTTCAAATAGTTGTATCTTGGCCAAATATTGTCTAATCCTAGTGCAGTATACATTGATGAAAAGCTTATTTATTCAGTTTTCAGTTGATGTTTAAATCTCGCTTTCCAAAAATGTACACTTATAGCTACTGGTCACACCAGGCTTTGTGTGTGCGAAATTCTGTCGTGCGGCGTACGAAAAGGGGCTGGGTTAAACAAGATGATTAGACATTTAACAAAGCTAGCGATTGCTCCATGCTTTAAATTTTGTCCAGAGAGGTCATGTTTTGATCCTCGATTGGTCTCATGCAGTCCAAGTGATGTGATTTCGCAGGTCAGAGTTCACCAAGCTTGAACTTTGCACCGCAGCAACATGCGAAACTTGACGCATGACCTTGCGTTTGCGGTCTGACGCATTCGTGTGCGTATGAATGGAAGTCTATGGGAGGAAAAGTCAAGTGTGACCGCAGCTTATGACTTGTTTTATGGTCCAGGGTCATAAATATTGTGATTAAGAACATGCCTCTTCAAAATAGTCAGAATAATGATTTATTATTCAAACTTTTAATATGTCTTTAAAGCAAATTCAAATCGCTGTATTCATATTTTTGTTTTTGACAGCACCAATTGCTTGACAACTTAAAAGGCTATTTATTTTCAAACGATCACATGCTATTTCTGGCTTGCAACCTGTCCAGAGATATCTAAGCTGCCATGGAACAGCTTAGAAGCCTATTGTCCAATTACTTTTGGTCCCTTAACAAGTGGGAGGCACATATGCAAACTGTTGAAATTCCTACACCGTTCACCTAATATGGATGTAAATACCCTCAAATTAAAGCTTACAGTCTGCAGTTAAGCACATCTTGTTCGTTTCATTTCAAATCCATGTTTGTGTATAGAGCCAAAAATGTTAGAATTGCGTCAATGTCCAAATATTATGGACCTAACTGTCTATCACAACTCAATTTTTTATACAAATGTCAATGCATTGCTAAGTTATTTATTTAGACAACATTAAAGATAATTTTTTCAGTATTTAGATTTTTTTCAAAACTCAACACTCAGATTTTCAAATAGGCCAAATATTGCCATATCCTAACAAACATACATTAATGGAAAGCTTATTTATTCAGCTTTCATGTGATGTACACATCTCAGTTTCTAAAATTGCCACAGATAATGATGGCTTTTAAGGTCCATGGTCACATGCAATGAAAATGTATTGTAAATTCATTCATTCTTTCAGTAATTAATTAATTCATCATTCATTCATTCATTCATTCATTCATTCATTTTCCTTCAGCTTAGTCCCTTTATTCATCAGGGTTAGCCACAGCGGAATGAACCGCTAACTTATCCAGCATATGTTTTGCACAGCGCGGATACCCTTCCAGCTGCAACCCAGTGCTGGGAAACATCCATACACACTCATTCGTGCACTACGGCCAATTTAGTTTATTCAGTTCACCTATAGCACAGATCTTTGGACTGTGGGGGAAACCCTTTCACAAATATAGAGCTATTTTCATTATTATACTTGTTAAAATAACCTCTTTTTACATTTATGTCAATATTGTGATAATAAAAGCTTCAATTATCGCAAAGAAAAAATAATGTGAAAGCCATCACATGCCTACCACCCACAAACCAATGCTAAATACCATTGTCAGTCTTTCAATTCCAATCATTCAAGCTCCTTTCTATGTCAAAGTGATTCTGTACAGTGGCAGTAAAGTGTGCCAGATCACGGTAGTTGGTCGTCTGCAGCGTCCTTCAAACCTTAGGGAAGAGCTGAAAAGCAGCGAGACAGACAGATACAAGCGTTCAGCAGTGCTCCCTGAACCTCCAGGCTCCTTTACCTCAGCACTCCTCGGCCTCTCTGACAGTGAATGATTTGTGTGAAGTCAGCAGTAATGTATCAGTGGTCTGATGAAAGGGAGAATGAATAGTAAGCAGAGCAGAGATGAGCGCTGCCTTTGTACCAGACAGCGGGGACTCCTGGAGCGAGAACTTCCTGCTGCTTTCACCCATGTCAGCGTTTAATGTCCTGATGTATATTTATAGTCCACATCCTCCTCCTGTCCCCTGTCCTCTGCCTCCATATGCTACTGACACAAAGATCTATTTTTAAGGAATAATTCAGCCCAAAATCTAATTTTCTGTCATCGTTCATTCTTAGTTGAAATTTAAACGTATTCTGAGGTAGTGCCTATTTCATTACATTTCCATCACCATACACCAGGTTATCAAATATGCACAATACCTTATTCAGGATTAAGATAGGGTGTAGATATGAGGTTTTATGGAGAATTTAAGGATCCAGTCGAGTTACATTTAGTCCAGCTTGATCTCACAAAGAAAGCTATTTTACGTGTTGTCAAAAAGTGGCTAGTTTGTGACATTCGTTATGAAAATGTGCTTTTTAATTTTTGAAAAGGACACGTAGCCTCAAACTCCACCCCTAAACCTACCTCTTTGGTGGATGTGTTATCTTAATAATAAAGTTACGTTTAGTACAGCCTGATCCTACAAGGAAACGTAACTATTTTACATGCTGTCAGAAAATTGCCTAATTTGTATGAAAACATGCGATTTTAAAAAGGTGTCCCCTTAAACCCCACCCCTAAACCTACCCCTCATTGGCACATGAGTTATGTTAGAGTAACAATAGAGTTATATTTTGTCCAGCCCTTTCTCATGAGGAAAGTAACTATTTTATGTGTTGTCAGAAAAGTGGCTAATTTGTACAATTTCATATGTTTTAATGTGTATGAAAACTTGCCATTTTAAAAAGGTGTACACTTACACCCCACCCCTAAACCTACCCCTCATTGAGGGATGAGTTATGTTACAGTAATAAAAGTTACGTTTAGTCCAGCCCGTTCTCATGAGAAAACGTAATTATTTTACATCCTGTCAGAAAATTGCCTAGTTTGTACGAAAACGTGCAATTTTAAAAATGCGTACCCTCAAACCCCACCCTAAACCTACCCCTCATTGGGGGATGAGTTACGTTAGAGTAATAATAGAGTTACGTTTAGTCCAGCCCGATTTCACAAGGAAACGTAACTATTTTATGTGTTGTCAGAAAAGTGGCTAATTTCGATGAAAACATGCAATTTTAAAAAGGTGTTCTCTTAAACCCCACCCCTAAACCTACCCCTGATTGGGAGATGAGTTACATTAGAGTAATAGTAGTTACGTTTAGTCCAGCCCAATTTTATGAGGAAACGTAACTATTTTACATGTTGTTAGAAAAGTGGGTAGTTTGTACAAATTCATATGATTTAATTCGTATGGAAAATGTGCCATTTTAAAAGGTGTACCCTTAAACCCCACTCCTAAACCTACCCCTATTTGTGGGATGAGTTACATCAGCATAACAATAGAGTTACGTTTAGTCCAGCTTAATCTCATGAGGAAACATAACTATTTTATGTGTTGTCAGAAAAGTGGCTCATTTGTACAAAAACATGTGATTTTAAAAAGGAGGCGTATCCTCAAACCTCACTCCTAAACCTACCCCTCATTGTGGGATGAGTTATGTTAGAGTAACAATAGAGTTACGTTTAGGTCCAGCTCGATCTCACAAGGATACGTAACTATTTTATGTGTTGTCAGAAAAATGGCTAATTTGTACAAAAATATGTGATTTTTTAAAAGGAGGCGTGTCCTCAAACCCTACCACTAAACCTACCCCTCACTGGGGGATGAGTTAAGTTAGAGTAACAATAGACTTGCGTTTAGTCCAGCTCGATTTCACAAGGAAACGTAACTATTTTATGTGATGTCAGAAAAATGGCTAATTTGTACAAATTCACATGATTTAATTTGTATGAAAATGTGGCATTTTAAAAAGGTGTACACTTAAACCCCACCCCTCATTGTGGGATGAGTTAATGTCAGACTAACAATAGAGTTACGTTTAGTCCAGCTCGATCTCACAAGGAAATGTAACTATTTTATGTGATGTCAGAAAAATGGCTAATTTGTACAAATTCATATGATTTAATTTGTATGAAAACGTGGGATTTTAAAAAGGTGTACACTTAAACCCCACCCCTAAACGTACCCCTCATTGGGGGATGAGCAAATTGTACCAAAATGTACGAATGAGATTGGACATTTTTTCCATTACATCAAAAAGTTATGAATAGCCATGAAATGGAATTGATTTAGTCACATGCTGAATTTCATTTGTTAAATATCTGCATTTTTTTTAATTGGTGACACTGTATTTACAGTATATACTGTTTTTAACATTGATCCTGTCCTCTGCATTACTGACACACAGATCTGTTTTAAAGGAATAGTTCACTCTATATCTTGTCTGTTACCTCTGACCTACAAGCATGATGAATTATACTCTTTTCTTCTTGATTTAGATTTTCGCATTAATCTTTAGGTTCTGTAATTATTAAGTTTGTGTGTGTGTGTGTGTGTGTGTGTTTCAGGTTTCAGTCGAAACACGAGCAGTGTGTCCCCTCATGGTTACGTACCCAGCACAACCCCCCAGCAGAGTAGCTACAGCACTGTCTCTACCAGTATGAATGGATATGGCAACGCGGGCATGACCACGCTGGGAGGATCACCAAACTTCCTCAATGGCTCTGCTGCCAACTCTCCTTATGCCAGTGAGTACTTAACCTCCTGTCTGCTTTTCACTTTCTTGTGCACACAGATGTAAGCATTCATACGAGTACATGGGGCGGAAAGTATATTATAACTAGGCCCAGACAGAATGTGCGCACAGAAATCCGCAGAAATCTGCTGATTTTGAGCCTATCAATGAATCTATTTATGTACTAGTGTAAATGTGTGTACATTTATATTAACTCAGTTTTTAATTTAATTTCAGTAATATTATTGACTGATATGAAAATGTTCATATGATTTATTTAGAATACAGTTTCTGAAGTAATATTTTCAGTCTTTTAGTAGATAAATTATATGATAGATTTGCTTTGTTTACCAAATAAATGGTTCCAATTGGATTTGCATTGTAAAAATTAAATAAAAGTAAAAAATTTGTTATTTTTTGTTTCATATATTAAGTTATTAGTTATGATACTCCCAAAATCATTCCGCATAAATCCGCCGATTTTTTTACAAAATTCTCTGCAGAAATAGCAAAAAATATCTGCAGATTCTGTCTGGTCCTAATTATAACTTGCCAATATGATCCCTATTCACATGGTTTGGTCATGTAAACACACTGTGGTCATTCTGTCAAAAATGGCCAAAACTCTGAAAAAAAGGCTTTGTCTTTTTAGTTTAGATGTAAATGTAGCCTGAGGCTCATAACATTACATTTTCGTCGACTTACAAGTTAGTTAGTTACATGGGTGCTCAGTTTTTTTGTCATTTGACTAAAATTTTGTGTCATAAAAATGCCAAACATACTCCTCAAATATATAACATTTTAACTTTATTTCTTGAGTAAATAAAAAAAATAATAATAATTTTTACAAAAGGTGACTAACAGTAATGGTTTTATGGGAGAAAATATGACATTAAAAATGGTTTCTTTCCCAATATATGTACAGAATTGCAAGTTTAACGATGGTTTGTTTTGTAGACTATCAAAAAAATATTATCAAATCGAGTAAAAAATATTATCAGACATACTGTGAAAATTTCCTTGCTCTATTAAACATAATTTGGGAAATATTTAAAAAAGAAAAATAATTCAATGGGGGGCTAAAAATTCAGATTTCAACTTTATATAGCACATTTTATACACATTGGTAATTCAAATGACTTTACATAAACAGAAAGATTAAAAGAATTAGAAAATAATCACACAATAATTATAAGACATAAACACAACAAAGAATTCAAATGACTAAAACCAGATTGAAAACGTGTTAAGGCAGGTTTAAAGAAAGAAAGAAAAAATGAAGAAAGAAAAAAGAAGAAAAAGAAAAGAAAAGAAAAGAAAGAAAAGAAAGAAGAAAGAAAGACACTGCAATGATCAGACTTAGTACAGTGCTCAATTTGTTAAAGGCACAGCTAAACAGATGTGTTTTTAAGGAGCTCACATTTTAACATAGATAATAATCAGGAATAGAACTTGAGCGTCAGTTCAGCATGTTAAAAAAATTCTGACGGATCATGTGACACTAACGACTGGAGTAATGATGCTGAAAATTCAGCTTTGCAATCTCATTAATAAATTACATTGAAATTCATTTCACAGCATAAATTCTTCCTTGTTTTGACGTCTTTCAGAAACATTAAGAACTCTTACCAAGCGCAAATGTTTAAACTGTACTGTATGTTCATTATCCCAGTGGATTCATGCATACTACACATAACCTAAACATTAACACATCTTACACCTATATCATATTTCGCCTAGACCACCAAGTGAGCAAGTCTTACCACTGGAACGAGAAAAAAATGAGCTCGAGTGAGACACGCATTAGATCAAGTCACAGCTATTACTGAGTGTGTCTCTTTAAGAGCAGAACTAAAATCCCAAGCACTCTTTTCTTCAGTCATGATCAGACGCTGTCTATAATGCTTAGCCATTCGTATAACACCAATCTTCTGGCGCAGCTTCTAAATTAAAGCATCTTAATTAAATCAATAAACTAATTGCAGGAGAAGCAATTCAACTTCGGTACTTTGATTCCAAGATGTTAACAAGTATTTTAACAGGCTCACTGACTCCGCGCTGACACTTTCAATCAATGCGAGAGAGCAGGCTTTGTGGCTCCAATTTTCATTAATTGATTAGTTAGGCCTTCATAAATGGATTATGACACTATCAGGAGAATTTACTTGGAAAGTGCCATAAAATTTAAGCGCAGAATAATAACAACAATAAAGGTAGAGCAGGATATAAGAGAGCAGCTGAAATACGAGGGGGAGTAATTGTAAAATCGTTGAGGGGGAAAATGCTCTTAGGGTATTAATAGACAAAAGGAGAGGCGGTGGAGACGGGGCAAGGGGGCGAACCGGTGCTAATGTTGTTCTGAGAAGAGCAGACGAGGATCTGCGGAGCGTTCCTGAAATGTTTACAAACATTATATTAAACTCCTCACTCCACAACAAATCATTTTTTTCAATTGAACGGAAAGAAAGGAACACACAGAAACAGAAATGATAGCGGAATTCACTGTATAAACAACATTTGTTATAAACGTCAAGCCTAAATGAATTTATTTAAAGCCAAACTGAAACTAGCAGCGTGTGGGAAATGCTCTATACATCATTCAACACCAGTCTGAATGTATGAGGCCTCTTGCGTGTTTTGCTTCCTTGATGTTAATACACTGGCTGGCCGGGCTGTTTGGATTTAAGTAAGCAAAATACTTACGACTGTATGATTGGATCTTTATTGCGGTGATTAATATGTCTTTGCCTTGTATGTTTTGCATTTGTTCAACCCTAACTGATGCGGTTGTGAAGCTTTTTATTTCTTAAATGGGATAGTTCACCCACAAATGAAAACTTACTCTTTACTCACCCTCAAGTGCTTACAATCCCTTAGGAGTTTCTCTTTTTTCTGTTGAACACAAAATAAGATATTTTGAAGAATGTTAGAAACCTTTTTTGTTAGAAACATTTTAGGAAAAACAAATATTATGGAAGTAAGTGGTTACCGGTTTCCAACATTTTTCTAAATATCTTCTTTTGTGTTCACCAAAGAAAAACTATTAAACAGATTTGTGACAGTTTTGGATGAGCTGTCCTCTTCAAAAGTCATGCCAGAAAACAGATCACAGCTAGAATTAAAAAACACAAAACAAGCTTTATTCTGGGTGTGTTTCTGAAAACCATCGTTAGCCAACTATGGTCGCAAGTTGCATCGTTACAAACATAGTTTGTTGATTTGGCGTTTCCCAAATCCATAATTCCAGCGAACATTCGCAAACATCAGAAGCATAGTTCCTGGTTGTGTTCTATTTCCAGTTATCCCCCCTATGCCCTAATCATTTAGAACGATTCAACATTTAAACTTGGAATGATTAAAAAACAACAACATTAAAGTCATCTCTTTTAGGTGTAATTTGCTTTCAAAGTATTTTTGCAGTTCAATTTTAGCGATCTTCAACATGACAATTGTGTTTCCTTCTTGGTGCACTTTGAACACATTTATGCCATTTTGAACGCAGCCGTGGCTTAAGTTATGACGAACGCTATAAGTGACCTATTATTTAAATGTGGAATTTACATTGTCTCTAAAGTTTGTGAAAACAAAATATATAGCAAACATTAATGTTTTTAATTGATAGTATTATAGTATAGTATTTATTACTATTATTAAGTAGGATTTTTTTTATTTCTTAATAAATAGCCTAGCCTACTGTAAAATAGGCCTACAACGATTAACAATTTATATGATTTAAATATGAGATTAGAAAACGTGTTAGCTTAGTGATTTAAATGGAATATTCTCAATAATATTGTAAAGGAATCTTATATAGGTCCTATATGTGTCGTTTACATATATTTCAATTAATATGGAAAATGAGAGTTTTACCAAAACTAATTTTGGATTTTTTTTTTTTTAAATGCGCGTGTTGTGTATGTAAAACAATATAATTTGCACAAAAAATTATGGGGTTTTCTCTAAAGAAGTAGTTTACTCCACCCTGTTTAGAGCATCATTATGGGCGTTTTATTTAAATTTATAAAAAACGTAGTTTTAAACGATGTATCCTGCGACAGAGAAACTACAGTTTTGGGAAACACTTGTCACTACATCGTTCTTTTGCCAAACGATGCATAGTACTATGATAGTTCAGCCACGAGTTATTTCATGTTTGGAAAACGCACCCCTGATGTGTGAACTGGAGATTTGTTCTTTCTAATGTGTGTTCCCTGGGACATACTCATGATTTGTCGGAAGAACTCATGATTGCTATTGCCAGTGTAATGCATGAATGGCCAAGCCACACAAATCCCAATTTCTTGTGCACTTGGTTTGGAAGACAAATTGTCCTAGTGACAAGAACCCTGCTGAATGTATTTGGATTGTCCTTGAGTCGACTTTACAGAATGTATATAATTCTTTATATTCAGTTTCGGATATAGGCTAGATTCTATTTGAGTTGTGGTCAAATCTTTAGGGTCAGATAGACACCATATTTATTATCATCTTTGTGTTGGATTATGATGTTCCTTTGTTATCGCCAGCACTAAAGAAAGTATTTACAAAATTTTTTGACCAGGCAGTATGTAATAACTTGTTTCTGATGAAAATAGAGCTTGACTTGTATTCTGGAAAATGCAGTATTTCACATATACAGTTGAAGTCAAAATTAATAGCCCTCCTGTGATTTTATCTATTTTTTTCTCAAATGCTGTTTGTGAAGGAATATTTCACAATATTTCCTATATTATTTATTCTTCGTGAAAAGTCTTATTTGTTTTATTTCGACTAGAATAAAAGCCGTATTTTTTTTTAATCATTTTAAGGTCAATATTTTTAGCCCCCTTAAGCATTATTTTTTTTAGATTGTCTACACAACCATACATCATTATACAATGACTTGCGTAATTACGCTAATTAACCTAGCTAAGTCATTAAATTGCACTATAAGCCGAATACTAGTATCTTAAAAAATATCTAGTAATATATTATTTACTGTCATCATGGCAAAGATAACGAAATTAGTTATTTGAAATGAGTTATTAAAACTATTATGTTTAGAAATGTGTTGGAAATCTTCTTTCTGTTAAACATAAATTGGGGAAAAAAATAGTCAGGGGGTTAATAATTCAGGAGGGCTAATAATTCTGTCCTCACTTATAATTGTATTGAAAAAAAATAGCTGGTTTTACAAATAATCTACTAGCATTGTCAATATCCCCATTTACAACAATATTTGCCTCTACTATCAACATCTGGGTGTGCTTCAGGTCTGCGTTCAGTCCCTCTCCATTGTGTTGATTATAGAAACTCTGAGGTTTGCTCTGACCAATCCTAAAAATCTCCCCTCTCGTTCATTCCTGTCCGTCAGTTGTTCCTTCCAGTCCCACCATGGCCTCGTCCACTAGTCTTCCCTCCAACTGCAGCAGTTCCTCAGGCATCTTCTCTTTCTCTCCGGCCAACATGGTGTCTGCAGTCAAACAGAAGAGCGCTTTCGCTCCCGTCGTGCGGCCCCAGGCCTCACCGCCACCAACCTGCACCAGTGCCAATGGAAACGGCCTCCAAGGTGAGACGAGCCACAGAACATAAAGCTTGACCTTACCCCCCCAAAAATGGGCAAGCAAAATGTGAAAATCTGGCTTACAGTAGATAAGTAGGAAATAAGGATGAAGGAAAAAAAATAAAAGCCTATTACATACAATTTTAATGTTTCATATCCATTGTAATTCAATGTAATATTTACATATTTATATTTCAAAAATGTAAAGCTGAAAATTAAAGCTGCTTTAGTGTTTTGATGCTTCAGACCCTTCACTTTAACCCATACAGTTCAAACTGTTGGTTAGATGTTTTTAAATGAAATCTATTTTGTTCACAAACTAATTTTATAAAAACATTGATTGATTGATTGATTGATTGATTGATTGATTGATTGATTGATTGATTGATTGATTGATTGATTGATTGATTGATTGATTGATTGATTGATTGATTGATTGATTGATTGGGCATTTATGTGAATGCATTTCAAAATCATTTTCCATCAAAAGGATATTCTTGCAAAAAGTCATGAAAAAAGCTTAATGAACCAAAACTTTGGTTTGACCCATTAGATGTGTATTATTTTTTATGCATTTTGCCCTGCAGTGTTATTTCTAAATGCTCTTTTCATAAAACTAGTGATCTGCCTCCAAAAAAAACAATAACATAATTATACTGCACTGTTTATAATGTAAAGCGTTCCTGATAGACACTTAAAGGGACAGTTCACCCAAAAATGAACATTTTTTTACTTGTTCTCAAGCTTTGAGTTTCTTTGTTCTGTTGAACACAAAATGCGATATTCTGAAGAAAGCTGGAAACTTGTGACCATTTACTTTTAAAAAATGTTACTATAGAAGTCAATGCCAAGCAGGCACAGGATGTCAACATGACATGTCAGATTGTCGTTATACCCTAATTGTGTGGGACGTTGCATTTTGTTTGGAAAATTAAAATCGGGTTAACACCAGAACTCAACGTTAGGTCGACGTCAATGTCCAACATCGGATAGATGCTGCATTTTGGCTACTTTCCAACGCAACCTAAAAACAACCAAATATCAACGTCTAATGATGATACAGCTTGACGTTGTGTGGATGTTACCAATATGACGTCTATCAGATGTTGGATTTTGGTATTTGACATCAATATGACATTGGTTTAAGATGTTGGCTCGACGTTGCACTTTCCAACACAACCTAAAAACAACAAAATATCAACGTCTAATAATGTTACAGCTTGATGTTGTGTGGACGTTACCAATATGATGTTTGTCAGAGATTGGATTTTGGTTGCCATAATTTACGAATAAATGTCAGTATTTGACGTCAATATGACATTGGTTTAAGATGTTGGCTCGACGTTGCACTTCCAACGCAACCTAAAAACAACAAAATATCAACGTCTAATGATGTTACAGCTTGACGTTGTGTAGATGTTACCAATATGACTTTCCAACACAACCTAAAATTAATAAAATATTAATGTCATTTCACGTCGTTATTGGACCTCAGATTAACATTGTCCTTAGACGCTGGTGGCCTAATCTAACCTAATATTAACGTCCTAAGATGTTGTGTGTCTGCTGGGTGCTCACAGGTTTTCAGTTTTCAGCTTCCTTTAAAACATCTTCTTTTGTGTTAAACAGAAGAAAGAAACTCATAAAGGGGTTTGAATCACTTGGGTAAATAAATAATGAATATTTTGGGTGTGACTATCCCTTTAAGAGCTCCAGAACATCTGATCTACAACCCATCTAACGTTTAGACAGCTGTCAGTTTTGGTCCTAACTTGCAGTAATCTGTTTTTTTGCATTTGCTTCTCTGACCCAATTCTCCTTTTTTAAAAGTAACTCTCTCTCTCTCTCTGTTTCCTTCATCTTCTTCCCCCTGCTCCTCACTGCTTCCAGTAGATCAATCTTTTGTGGACTCTAGCAAGTACTCGACCGCCAGCTCCCTGCAGGGACTGGCCTTCTCCTGAAGTATGTTACACCTGTCTCACACTCTTTCTTCATCATCCTGTCTTTCTGTCCATTAAGCCATCCATCAGCATGACTGTCAGAGCCTCCTCTGCCTTCATCCGCCCTCGTTCTCCTAACTTGTGCTCGCTCGCAAGGCCATGTGTGTTTCATTTCCTGCCTGACTTCCTGTTTCCTGTCTCACTGATACTCAGAGTTTGCTGGTGGCTGTGGAATGTAAAGTTACAAGGGTTTTGCCAGATAACTAATGCACAAAGCCAGTTAATGTGCACTCCTGAAAAGAGATTTTTATTTTAATGAAAAAGTGATGTTTTGCTCAATATGCATGAAAATTAAGCAACGCATAGTTTTTAAAACTGTAAGATGCAAACAATCACTGTTAAAGAAAATACAATTTCTAAAAATGTTGCAAACTTTATTATATTTTTAACCATTTTATTTTATTTTATTTTTTTTTTTTTACTAAATTATATTTTATTACATTTTTGTGTACTTTATTTTATTTTATTTTACAAATTTTTAGTTTATGAAATTTTATTTAAAAAATTCTTTTATTTTCTTTTATTAAGTTTAAGTTTATTAAATTTTGTTGTATTTTATTTGAATTATTTTGTGTTTTTTTCTTTTTCCTTTCTTTTTTCTTTTTCATTTCTTTTATTTCATTCAATTTTAGTTTATGAAATGTTCTTTTCTTTTCTTTTTACTTTTCTTTTATTACATTTTAATTTATTAAATGTTATTGTATTTTATTTTTTAAAAACCTTTTCTTTTCTTTTATTTTATTCAATTTTAGTTTATTTTATTCAATTTTATTAAATTAATTTTTTCTTTAATTAAATTATATTTTATTAAATTTTATTGCTTTTTTATTGCTATTAATTCTTTTTTCTTTTTATTTTGTTTTATTGTTTTATTTTTTTCTTTTATTGTTTTTATTTTTTTTTATTTATTTCATAAAATTTTAGTTTCTTAAATTCTATTGCATTTTATTTAATTATTTTTATTTTATTGTACAACATTTTATTTTATTACATTTTATTTTATTTAAAAAAAATTATTTTCTTTCTTTTTCTTTTTTTTTTTCTTTTTCTTTATTTATTTTCTTTTATAAAATTTTAGTTTATGAAATTTTATTTTAATTTTTATTTTGTAACCAAAAATGTCTGAAATAGACAATTAAAAAAAGAATGCAAGTACCGAACCGTGTGTAAAAATAAGGTAATGAAAATAATAATCAATGGC
Source organism: Danio aesculapii (assembly GCF_903798145.1). Classification (NCBI taxonomy): domain Eukaryota; kingdom Metazoa; phylum Chordata; class Actinopteri; order Cypriniformes; family Danionidae; genus Danio; species Danio aesculapii. The sequence continues at coordinate 37,347,015 of NC_079448.1, forward strand.
ATTTTCTCATTTATTTTTTATTATTATTTGGTATATATCCTGGTTATAGCAGACTGTATAAAACCACTTGTGTGACACAAACAATAAAATTAAATATGCAAATGAAACGAAAAACAACAAGAACATTTCCAACAATGCTTTTTATTTTATTTCCTTTCCTCTGTTTTGAGATTTCCCCAAACCGCAGCACACTACATAAAACCGCTTGTGCGACATCAATAAAGACCTACGTTCACCGTTATCTGAAACAAAACCATAATCCTCTTCCTGTGATTTATGACAATTTCTCCACGTATAGCATTTGGCCCTGGGTGTTGATCTGAAATATCTAGACATCCACCGTGAGACAATATTAAAGTAATTGAGCGTTCGAGGCAGACATCTCTTATCTGCGAGCGTGGAGTGCTTCCTCTCCGCATGTTGATATGCACTCAGCACTCTGACCCGATGACCGATTGTCGGTCACCACTCATTTTTTATTTCACCCCCCCACCCCGCCTCATTCCAAATGAAGCAGAGACACTCAGGAAATACCCAGGAATTAGAGATGAGGGACCAGAGATAGGAAATCAATAAGAACCAATATGTTACATGAAAATCTGGTGGCCTGCTGAATGAGGAGAGCGAGCGTAGAAAGAGAGGAGAGAGAAACTGGCCTATAATGAATATAAGTGATACCACTGTTTGACTGAACGTTGTTTAATGTTTGAGAACCAAAATTATTTATCCTAGCTCAAGCTATTCTTGTTTAGGTGTTGGCAAGCCTGTTAATTTGGGTCGGACTGTGTATACACTGCATGCACTTTTTTTATTAGCATAGCTGTTTGTTTGTAATTTGTCTTGTAAAAAAGATGGCTGCCTAAATGTGCGTAGGTCCCCATAGGCACATGAAGTAAACACTCAGTTGCTCTTTGCTGATGAAATTATATAAAGGCTGAAGATGTTAAATATTTTTGTATTATGTGTTTTTCTAAATGTGATGTTTGAACACGCAAATAAGCCACTATTCCTTTAAATATGTGGTCATTTGTATGATTTCCTCTACAGTAAATCTGAAAAGTTGATTAATCTGGTTTGAAAAATTGTGTAATTCAGTATTTCCCAAGCCTGTCCCTGAAGACACACCACCAGTAGACATTTTCACACCTCTCCCTAATCAACACACCTGAATCAACTTATCATCACATCAGAAGAGACTCTAAAACCTGAATGTAATGGGTCAGATAAGGAGACAATCCAAAATATGTACTGTTTGTGCCTCCAGATACAGGGTTGGGAAACACTGCTTTAATTGTATTTATTTTTACATTTACTTTCTAAAATACATTCTTTCTTTCTATTAAAAAAACATGGTGCTAAATAGAACCACTTCAAGTGCTGTAAAGAACCTATAAAAAACTGTAATAGGTCTCTCCAACAGTTCTTTGGGGTGGTCAATGTGTTTATATACAGAAGCCCTATTTTGGAGCAATGTATCACTAAAGGTGGTTCGTTTGATTGCAATCATAGGGAACCACTTTAAGTTCTACAGTATTTAGCGTGATTATTTTATAGACGTATACAGTGCTATATAACACCTTAACCACCGCAAGAACTGTTTGAGAACCATTGCAGGTTCTTAACAGTGTTCTCTACAGCAGTGTTTCCCAACCCTGTTCCTGAAGACACACCAACAGTCCACATTTTCAACCTCTCCCTAATCAAACACACCTGAATCATCTTATCATAACATCAAAGAGACTCCAAAACCTGAAGGTAATGGGTCAGATAATTGAGACATCCAAAATATGTACTGTTGGTGTGCCTCTAGGAACAGGGTTGGGAAACACTGCTCTACAGCACTTAAAATGGATTTCCTATGATTATAAGACAAAGAACCTCTGAAGAACCTCTTTTTTCAAAGTGTAATTATCTATTTATTTTTTACATATTAGAGTCAAAGGAGGGGCGGCATGGTGCCTCAGTGGTTAACATTGTCTTGCTCACAGCCCGGATGGGCCAGCTGGCATTTCTGTGTGGAGTTTGCATGCTCTCTCCGTGTTCGCGTGGGTTTCCTCTGGGTGCTCCGGTTTCCCCCACAAAGCCAAAGGCATGCAGTATAAGTAAATTGGATTTAAAAAAATTGCCCATAGTGTGTGTGTGAATGTGAGTATGTATGGGTGTTTCCTAGCACTGGGTTGCGGCTGGATTGGCATCCGCTGTGTAAAACATATGCCGGAATAATTGGCGGTTTATTCCGTTGTGGCAACCCCTGATAAATAAGGGACTAAACCGACGGAAAATGAATGAATGAGTCAAAGGATTTTACTGAGGTGATTTTGGGAATTTTCTTTTATCACGCATAATTCAGAAAATTCTGTATCATTGTCACATTTTGCATTTACTGAATAGAATTTTTTATAAGTCAGGCAAAATACAATAAGTATGAACACATGCCTCTGAAAAAGGTTTCAGAATATAAAAATGACTGTAAAAAAAGTCTAGTATAAGTACAGTAAGTGCTGAAGTGAACATTTATAGTTCAGTTAAGGAGGAAGCAACCTGTCGGTGCCAGTGGTGTAGTGGCGATGATCCTTCCCCTCTCTCTGCTTTCCTGTCAATACTCTCCACTGTCCTCTCAAATAAAGGTGAAAACCGCAAAAAAATAATTATAAAAAAGGAGGAAGCAACCTATAATATATATATATATATATATATATATATATTATATATATATATATATATATATATATATATATATATATATATATATATATATAAAGCGTGAATAAAATCTACAAATTGATGAAGTTTGATAAAGGAATCGTATAAAAGTAGACTGAAAAAATACTTTCTAAAAAGCCAAAATCTCAAAAGTGACAGGTGCATGAACACATTGTTTTTGTCTGCAGTGTCTCCTTTTTTAATGGCATGTTTTTATTAAACTATCGAATCTGACTGGATTATAGTGGATTACAGCAGTGAATGTCATTCTGAAGAGTAAAAATAGCTAACAACTGCAGGTATAGCGCTGTGAGTTTGTCCTCTACGCTCTTGATGTAAATGCAACTGTAAGAATATCCTGAACATCTCCAGCTTTGCCCTCATGGGAGAGAAGCATTAGCTAATGCGTTGCGAAGCCGTCCTATAGTGTTATCACTAATTGGATTGATGAATTGTTCATATAATGGCTCCCTGATGGGGAGACTGATATACAGCCTGTAAAGCAAGTCACTATTTATCCTGACAATGACTCCAATTAAACACGGACGACCTGCAACCTTATGTGGATCATACAGAATAAAGATTATCCTCCGCCACTCGCAGGGAATTCTACAACCTTCTGATTAATGTGCGGCTTCAGCATGATCGAAACTATGGTGAATTATGGGATATTTGACTGCCTTCGTTAGGCCTCTCCATTGCTTCTTCTCTTGATTGAAGCCATATTTCTACCCTGTGGTTTAGATGTGCTCCGTTGGCACTGTTTTTAGTTAACCCCTCCATTTGTACCGTTTCATTTTTAAAGGGATAGTTCACACTTCTGTCATCATTCATTCATTTTCCTTTAGCTTAGTCCCTTTATTCATTAGGGGTCGCCACTGCGGAATGAACCACCATCTTAGCCAGCTGCAAGCTGCAACCTAGTGCTGGGAAACAACCATACACACTCATTCACACACATGCACTGTGGCTAATTTAGTTTTTATTCAATTCACCGCATGTCTTTGGACTGTGGGGGAAACCGGAGCACCCAGAGGAAACCCACACCAACATGGGGAGAACATGCAAACTCCACACAGAAATGCCAACTGACCCAACCGGAACTCGAACCAGCAACCTTCTTGCTGTGAGGCGACAGTGCTAACCACTGAGCCTCCGTGTCACCTCTGTCATCATTCAGTCACTCTCCAAAAGAAGATTGTCTGAAGCATGTTGATAACCGTACCTTTGATTTTCATAGGTTTTTTGTGTTATGAATGTCTGTCTGCTCTCCAACATTCTTAACAGTTTTATGTATCTGCCTAAATTTACAAAAACAATTAAGTTAGCTTAATCGATTTATGTTGGAACATTACGATCGGTGTCAAATGTGTAGTGCATTTTCAGTTTCATTTTGACTTGAAATGAACGAGTTTAGGCTTAAGGCTTATAAACAAGATACTATCATTTCTGTTCATTCTTTTTATATTATTTTGAATAAACAATTTGTGCATTTTAACCATTCATTTAGACATCAGCATCATTTTGGGGACCTGAAAATGCAACCTTTTGAAAAAAAGTAATCTGATCACAAAAAATGTTTAGTTATCAACCAAACTTACACTACTAAATAAGTTTTATTTATGAATAATTAAAAACTGTAAATAAAAACCATTATACAAGCACATAACAAACAGCTAAGTTATAATTACAATAAAAATTCTAGTTCAAAATATGTCTAAAATGTATAATATACATTAAGATGTAACATATGTTAAATGTATAACATATATTTAATAATATATACAAATTGATTGTTTACTTAATTGTTTTTACAAATTTAAGTTGATTGAACATAAATCAATTAAGTTACACTAAATAAGTCTCAAGAATTGTGTTGATTCAGCTCATTATAAATAAGTAGTTTGAACAAGCAGCAATATTTTGTTGAGTGTAAATAATACTAAAACAGCGGTATTGGCGTTGTCAGATGTATATTGTAAAGTCAGCACAAAGCAATACAAGATTTCAGATTTCTTCCCTTTCTGTCATGTATTATTTGTTCATGTTGCCTGGGCAAGACATGCTTTCCATGTGCTTTTCTTTTGGCATCGTTGCATGACAAATGAAACCAAATAATCCCACATCTCACTCTCACTCTCTCCTTTTTTTTCTCTCTTCTCCTGTCTAGTGATCCCAGGGATGATTGTTCCTCCAATGTAGGGGCTCCTGGGCTGCTGAAGAGGCACATTTGATTTCAGCCCCGGCCAGAGAATCTACGCTCTTGAGCCGAAGGCAATTTCTGGTGGAGGAGACATGAAAACTGAACTTTTTTAAAACTCAGGCCTTTTGACATAGGAATCTCATTTTATGGGAAGAAAGTGTTTGTTTGCGTTCGTTTTGAAGCTCATTTCTGGACAGCCCTTGCGAAGGACTTGTGGAGAAAGGAGGGAAGGATCTCCTTTTGGTTTCATTCATGGGCTTTTTCTTTTCTTTTTTGACTAATTCAATGATCACATGCCTTTTTTACAGACTTTCTCACACAATTGTGACACTTTAGGAGCGGTTGAATCCACGATGTTCCTGAGAGCAGCACAGATCTCTGTTAATACTGACCAGTTTTTTATATAAAATGAGAACATTAGGCCAATCGTTTGAATGCAGAACTGAAGACGGGAGGGAAGCCAACAAACATTTTTGCCATAATCTTGCTTGTTTTCTCACTAAATGAAATTGTAGCACCATATTCACTTTTTAATCTTTTTTTTTTTAAGCGAAGAGTCATATGAAGCATCTGGGTACCAGCCGGTTTGGATGGCTACGATGTAGGAAAGCTATTTAAGAGTTATTAAATGCTGTCATGCTGTAATTTTTCAATGTTCAGATCCGTCCTCAAAGAGAAGAAAAAAGCGACCCAATTTCTACAAGAAATCAGTATTTATGTTCATGCAGATATTTGCTGCTAAATAGAGCAGAGATATGCAGTAAACAGATGGACTGGAGGGAATAAAAGCCTTCAGTTGCCATGCCATTTAATTTTTGCTTTTAAATGCGTGCTCAAGGAATGTGATTGATTTTATTATTAATATTATAATTATTTTTACATTTTGCTTTGTCTTTGAAACAATTGAAACTGTGATATCAATTTTCATGTGTTTGGTTTGCTGTGTTCGCTAGTGAAGGATATAGGTTAAATGAAGTATATTTGAGAGCCGACTGTTTGAACAACCCTTTTTATTTGATTTTGTGTGTGCGTGTGTGTGTGTGTGTGTGTGTGCTTGTTTTTGGGGACATGACTTGAATTAGTGATAAATTTTCATTTTAAGACAGCACTGTATGAAGAACGCTTTCCTAATGTGTCAAACACCCAACCTACAGCAGTCGGATTGGCTCACTTTGGTAGTCGTCTGTTTTTGTACATATATTTTCCGTTGCCAAAGTCTTCGTTTTATTTGCATTGATATCAGAATGGCTCAAGGCAGCTCATAATAACACTGACGATCGGTTCATTGCATAAGTTACACCACAACACTTCAGCAAACACCAATCATGAATTTTTTTGGACAAGAAAAGAGGGGAGTCTGTGTAAAATATCCATATAAATAATGTATGTATATTCAGATTTTGTATATTGCTTTTCTCCCCAATTTAATTTTGATTGTTGTTTTTTTTTTTGTGATTATTTGTCCATCTGTCCTCTTTCATCATCTGCCTTGTGTTTATTATTGTAGGTCCATGTTTTGTATCATGTCAAGCTTCCATTTTTTATTTTAAGTTCTATTCATAAAAAAGCCATTGTCTATTTTTGTATAATTTGTAAGTTAAAAAGCAATTTGTTTTTTTTTTTTGGAATTTTTGTAATGTATGGCAAAAAGTAGCATCTCACAGCATTTAGTTATGTAGATTTTTAAAAAAGGTTATATATATATATATATAAATATAAATGATGAATATATAAATCTATATCTTTTCTTTCTACAGAATCTGTATTATTGTAATAATAATATGCATGGGCTCTTCTCTGAGAGTGATGGCTTTTATTTTGCGTGTCAAACCTTAGAAGGACGTTTCTGAAGTTTTTACTCTTTATTTGTCTTTCCTTTACTCTTTTATTTATCTGATTATTTATGCCTGCGTATAGAATTGTCTATTCCATTTCTCTCTCTCTTCCTCTCTCTCTCTCTCTCTCTCTCTCTCTCTTTCTCTCTCTTTCACGCATATCAGTACCAGCAGTATAGATGCCTTAACAATGCAAATCCATAAATGTACAATCACTTGTACAGTCTTCACAACCACCACCACCAATAGCAGTAGCCACAGAGCTCCTTAAAGGAACAATTCACCCAAAATAAGCATTTGCTGTTCTTTGCTCACCATCAGGTCATCCAAAGGTTTTATTTTCCCTCAGTAGGACATTAAAGAAGATTATTAGCCGAAACCAGGGTCCTTGATGATTCATAAAATGCAAGTCAACTTTTATATATACAGTTGAAGTCAGAATATTACCCCCCCATTTCCCCCCACCCCCCAATTTCTGTTTAACGAAGAGCAGATTTTTTCAACACATTTCTAACCATAACAGTTTTAATAACTCATCTCTAATAACTGATTTATTTTATATTTGCCAATATTACAGTAAATAATATTTTACTAGATATTCTTCAAGACACTTCTATACAGCTTAAAGTGACATTTAAAGGCTTAATCAGGTTAATTAGGTTAGCTAGGCGGTTAGGTTAATTAGGCAAGGTTTTGTATAAAGATGGTTTGTTCTGTATACAATCGAAAAAATATATAGCTTAAAGGGGCTAATCATTTTGATCTTAAAATGGGTTTTAATAAAAAAAAAATTACAAACTGCTTTTATTATAGCCAAAATAAAACTTAAGACTTTCTCCAGATGAAAAAATATTATTGGACTTACTGTGAAAATTTCCTTGCTCTGTTAAACATCATTTGGAAAATCTAAAAAAATAAATTAAAAAGGTGTTTAATAATTCTGACTTCAACTGTATAAATATATTAGGGTTGTCACAATACTGGAATTTGATACCAATCGGTACTGAAATTAAAACATTTTTCATTTTCCACGAACATTTAATCGCTGTTGAGCACATTTTTAAACAGCGCTTATTTGCCATTGTGTTCATGTGCTCAACAGAAATGACTGTGATTGGGTGTGAAGGTCATCGGTTCACCGAACTCACCGCTGTTTACTGAGCGTGGCCACAGATACAAGGACACTGCAGCATTTTAAAGCCGCGATTCATCAGCGGATTGCTCGTATGTCAGCTTACAGACAAACCAGCTGTTTGACGTGAGTTTGAAATGCTCCAGCGATGGAACATGCTCAACAGCGCTTAAATGTTTGCGAGAAACGGACATTTAAAAAATTTCAGTACAGATTGATATTGAATTATATATATATATATATATATATATATTATGTATATATATTATTAATTATTATTATTATTATTATTATTATATTAATAGACATTATTACCTTCAATCAACACGGAGTGAGCTTTTGTTGTATAATGATGTGTTAATGCAAACTCAAACACTGTTTGTTTACATCTTTTTATATATTGCAACATCCAGGATAAGCACAAGTACTATTTTGATTAACAATACGAAAACAGGTATCGTCCATCTCTGTTGTAAACAAACAGCGTCTGCTCAAGAGTTTGCATTAAACATTATGTGTGCAGTTGAAACACATCTTAACCATTCTACTGATGAAAATAGGCACCTGCTTCTTTAACAAATGAACATTTTTGGGTGAACTTTTCATAAAAAGCACAAATTGGTCTGTTAACTGAGGAGAATTCATTAAATTTGTCTTTTTGTTGTTGTTGTTTGTATAATGAAGAATCATGAAAAGGGAATTTGAAGGAATATAAAGAGACTTTATGATTTGCTTGTGGGATGGGTTGCACTTTTTTTCGTTTAAAGCAAAAGGCTGCCTCTTTTTTTGTTGTTGTTGGTTTATGTCTGCGATGTTCACGATGGGGGTGAAGCTCAAAGCCATATTCAGCATTGTCACCTTTTGTTCGCTCTTTGGCTGGAGGTGCATGTGAAGTTGCATGTTCTGGGTCGTGGGATGTTGTTCACTCTTTAAGGTACCGCTGATGTATTTCTCACCCTGAATAAAGTGACTCTATCAGAGCACAAGGCCTTGCCCTCAGAGCTGAGGTGCTGAATCCCAGTCTTTAACGCTGTGACTCTGTGCGTTTAATTCTACTGTCAGCCGAATCGGCCCTTGATGATCGGTCTTCAGGCTCTCTTTTTCTCCTCACCTGTGTGTCTGCAATCTGCCATCGCAACAAAATGGCTTTTAATATGCTGATTCGAAGTTTGTATGAGGACTTTTTATCAGAAATGACTGATGATTGAGTATTCAAGATGATATCTTTTCCACAGTTGGAAAACATTTGTTACTTTTGCTGTTAAAATGGACTTAAAAGGACAAGCATTTGATAGGACACAAGACTCGAACCAAAAAAGCTGGTCTCCTTTTTCTGCCACCTATTCTTGTGTTTTATGTTTGTTTGTTGTTTCTTCTTCTTCTTTTTTTTTTTTTTTTTGACTGGATACACCCTGAACCGTTCTATTGATAGGAAAACTCAAGACAAAAACTACTGTATAGATTGTTATCATTTTTGATGAAAGCTGTAAAATAACTTTTCAAAGTTCACAATATTAAATTAAAGTTACTTCTTGTCTGTGATTCTTGTGCAGTGTCTTGTTTTTCCTTGTGCTAGTGATATTTAATAATAATTTAATAATAAATTCATGAAAAAGAACAGAAATATGAGGGTTTTTAGCTTGGCAGTCTCATTGGAAATATGTGCATCAGCCTACATTTTTGAAAAAACGTAAAATACATTGCTCCCGGTATGTTTCATTGCGCGTTTCAGATGACAAATCCACTAGAGTGCGGTGTCTACATTTTTGTGAATTTGCAATTTAAGGTTTTGTTCTACATTTCCGATATACATCCTTCTTGTACACATCCAAGCGCAGGCAGGATTAGCAAACTGACCATGCGAGTAGACAACATAAGTTGTGCATATGGTGACAAATAGATGAGACAAATGTTTTCGATTACAAATCATAGACAACATTTAGATGTTTTGTGGTCTTTATTTGGTGTTTTGCAAAAACTCCACAAGAATAATCCTTTATTCATCAATAATGTAAATATTGGATCAAAAGTTGTTGGCATCATATTGCCCCATAGCATTCATTTAAATAGAAACTGGATTCAAACGTATGTTTAAATATGTCTAATGTGGTTTCACAAAAATGTAGGCTGAAGCACATATTTCTAATGAGCCTGTGTTGCAAATTATTGTTCACCCTTTTATAGTTGACTGCTGGCCCTTTAAATAAAAGTTGGAAGAATTAAATTACTTGAACATTAATTCATTGAAGGGAAAACAACAGAGAAAGGTCAGTGAAAGCCTCTGTTTTGTTAATGGTTTTATCTTGTCAATCTGGTGTGGCCAACATCAACATGTTTATATATATTTAAAACATGTAGAAAAATACATTACATTTTTTTATTTAACAGACCTTCTGTGTTAGCATTTCTTGGTAAAGTCAGCATTAACATACAAATAATTTAGTGTCATTATAGTTTCAGTAATGTCTTTTATGCAGTTTTATTCTAAAAGAAAATAATAATTGTTTGTCCTAAACTGTGATATTTGATCTTCCTTCTAACTGAATTTAATTGATAATTGCTTAAATTTACATGCAATATGTGCAGTTGATCAAAAATCATTCTTCAATCCATCAGAGATGGTTACGATGACATTGTTGTCATGTAAACGGACCCAAAGTTTTTGGAAATGATACCACGATCAACTCTGTGTAAACAACAAAAATCTGATTTTGTGAAACTTCTGGTGTCATGTAAATGCATATAAGTAGAATGACAACTTGATAACGGTGTTCCAAATAGGATATATCTATCTAAAGCCTCTAAAGGGCACCTCAGAGTGAAAACAATCATGGCACAATATGAAGTATCGTTCCACACCAAAGTGTTCAAAACTGGCCACTTAAAAGACCCCACAGAATGAAGAATGAACTAATGGACACATCAGATACCCATGATCCTTTGCACAGGGAAGTTGTTTGGTCACAGAATAACAACAGGAGTCTCAGAGTTCACCAGAGTATTTTCTATAGGTTGCTTCTGTAGGATTTATAAATAGAATAAATATTAAAGAAATATAATAATATATAATACAAAAAATTATAAATACATACAAACATACATACATGGCCTACATACATAAATTGCCTACATACATACATACATGCACGCACGCATACTGTACATAAAAAGATGACTGAGTTCCAAACGCAAAAAGCATACTCAAGTAAAAGTACTACTAAAAAGATGTAGTGTAAGTAGAGTAAAAGTACTGAGGGGCAAAATTCTAGCTGTCATATTATGCACTTTGACCCCTGGCTAACAAGCTATGAGTAACCAGTATAGTTAGCACTGCAAACCAAGCTCGTGCAGCACTGACAGAATACACGCCATTTGTGCATGTGTTTGAAAACGTAACATTCTGAAGTGCATTTAGTTATTGTTTAAGGCTATTTGGCGATTTCAGCCGTCATACAGTACTCTAGGCATCCTTCATCTTCTCCTCAGAGACAGTCTAAACACTCTCGGACATTGTCTGGAACAATTTTGCATTTTCTAGGAGACTTTGTGTCCCCCTCACTTTAAGAGACAGACCGATGTGATTAGCCCCCAAAAGATTAGCCCCTTTAAGCTATATTTGTTTTCGATAGTATACAGAACAAACCATTGTTATACAGTAACCTGCCTAATTAACCTAGTTAAGCCTTTAATTGTCACATTAAGCTGTATAGAAGTGTCTTGAAAAATATGTAGTAAGAAATGATTTACTGTCATCATGGCAAAGATAAAATAAATCAGTTATTAGAAATTAGAAATTAGTTATTAAAACTATTATGTTTAGAAATGTGTTTTCTCCGTTAGAAATCTTTTCTCCGTTAAGCAGAAATTGGGGAAACAAATAAACAGGGGGGCTAATAATTTAGCGGGGCTAATAATTCTGACTTCAACTGTATGTAGTATTACGGTGTAATGTCTCGGCTGTGTATTTAAAAATGGCGTTTCCTTTGTTTTCATTCTCCTGGCTTGTACACACATCAGCTTGTAGTGACGGTTCTCTGTAAACCAATAGTGTTCAGCTGGGCGTCTAGCTCCGCCTTTTGGTACCCTTTTGTCCTGCTAAATGTGATACGGTACGGTTCACTTTTTGGTACCTTTTGACAGTGGAAACAGCCATAAAAGCGTATCGAACTGCACCATACGACTCAGTGGAAACGGGCCATGATACAACAAAAGCAAACGACAGTACTGTATTTGCAACAAAATCTCACCGCAATTCGTAACTTTTTGATTTAGTGGCTAATTCGCATGAATTCGTACAATCTAATTCGTACAATTTCGTACGACTGAACTCGTACGAATTCGTATGAATTAGCCACTAAACTGGCAAAACGTAAAATACGTAAGTTTTCTCGTGAGATCAGACTGGTATTTGTGCTGCCTAAGATACTCAGTCACAAGGCAATCTACTGGCTTGGCATGCAAAATACAGCATTTTTGGGAGATCCATGTGAAAAAAGAGAGTTTTGACTATGTTTTTATCTTCACACAAAGAAAAAGCTCTTTCATTTTCATGCATAGTTGTCATCAGAACACTAATAACCCTGTACTCGGGGCATGTTAGGAAAATAGATGTTACCAAAGTAACCCAGCGTGTTATTTTGTGCGTCTTATCGCCAACAGATGTCTGATTGTTCTTTATCTCCGGGGAAGCATCTCTCTTTGGACCCAGCCCACTTTCTCCATCTACCCCAAACCAGCCAATTCCCTTAAACTAGCACATTTTAATTAGCCCCATTCATTAAATTATATATACCTGATAGCATAATGAATGTACGCTCAGACTTTCGCAAACATCTTAATGATGGGCTCCTCGACTTATTAATTGAACCGCGCGTTGCATTTAATTGACTCATCATTTGCATTTACGGTCATCAGCAAAATTAATCTCTCTCTTTTTTTTTAGTTTGCATATTTAATTTAAGATGCTCTTGATGTGATTAGCTTGTAAAAGTCACTGGCAGGATTGTGCTGACCTGATTGCATGAGGGCAAACTCCACCTCAGCACAAAAGGGCTTCACGTGACCCCGAAACATTAGTGAAATGCAAGTTTGAATGGTTAATATCTTAAGTCATTAAATCTAAATATGGCCTGTGGTTTCAGCAGAATCGTTGTTGTTAAAGGTGCTGGGTAGTTGTGTTTGCTGTAATTAAGGTTGTAAATGTTTGAAATGATTTCATCCTTTTAGGGCATGATCTATGAAAGACTGTAAGTTTGGCATGTGATTAATGCGAGGGCAGTTGAATTTTAATATCTGATTTTGTCATTTAAAAGACTGATTATTGATTAAAGGGATATTTTAACCACCAATTAAAATTCAGTCATCATTTACATTTAGACATCAGTATTTTCATCCCATATGGATGTCAAATTATTTCAAACATTCTACTAAATATTTTATTTACAAAAAACTCATAAAGGTTTTTCACCTCTTTGAACCCCTTTATGTTTAGAAAGCTTTTTTATGATCCTTAAAACAATTGTTAATTTTTTTAAAATGTACTACTACTACTACTACTACTACTACTACTACTACTACTACTACTCTAATAATATAATAATAATAATAGTAATAATAACATTAATAATAATAATAATAACATTAATAATAATGATTATAATAACATTAATAATAATAATAATAATAATAATAGTAATAATAATAATAATAATAATATAATAATAATAATAATAATAATAACATTCAAGTAATTTCTGAAGGATCATGTGACTCTGAAGACTGGAGTAATGAAGCTGAAAATTCATCATTAAAAATCACTGGAATAAACTATTAAATGAAATGATAAACTACTTGTGAACAGTTATTTTATAGTGCAATAATATTTCACAATTGTACAATTTGTACTGTATTTTTGATTAAATAAATGCAGCCTTGGTGAGCAGGAGAAGCTTATTTAAAAAGATTAAAAATCCTACTGACCCTAGACTTTGACAAGTAGTGTATAGTTTATACATAACTGGCACTATCCTTTTTTATTTAAATGTTTATGTATTTTCCATTTTTTAAACTGAATTTATTTGTATTATTATTACTTTTGTTTGTATGTAATTATAATTTCATTTTGTTTATAGGGGAAGAACTGGGAATAATATTTGTTCAAAATTTTCTGTAAACTATACTGCTATTTCTGTAAAACAAACAGATATAAAATAATAAACAGTTAAAAATGTGACAACATATATAATAATAATTATAAAATATTATTATTGTTTTGTGTTGTTGTTGTTGTTGTTGTTTGTTACCTTTTAATATTTTAAACTATGTCTTTTGTAATGTATTTCAAAATGTAATTTGGTCTTGTAATTTTTAAATTGCATTGCTGTCTGGCAAAAGCAATTAAGATGTACAGTTTTTTATTTGAGTGATACAAACTGAACATTACATAGAAGAGCTGCAACCCATCACTGGGAATGAAATAATTTTATAGAATTTTTGACCTGTCAAGTATTTATTAATCAACTTGGAATATCTTTCATAAACAGATGACAGGTCGAAAAATTCTATAGAATTATTTCATAATTTTTTAAGCTATAAAAACGACGTAGTCATTAAAAATGCACAATTAGCGAAAATAGCAAATAAAACCATTCTCAATTCTAACAGATTATTCCATTTTTGGACATATTTAAAACGGAAAAGCCACCAGTGGGCCTAGATAAACCTGTAATATTTGTAATATTGTGTCATGTACTGAATGAAAACAATAAATTACAATAAAAGTAGAACAAAATAAAATCTGGATATATTTTTCAATATACGTTTATATATAATATATATATATATATATATATATATATAGATATATATATTATATATATATATATATATATATATATATATATATATATTACATTTGAAACACGTCTGATCTTTGAATCCTAGTGTTTAATAGTCGATCTTTTGTCACTGTTTGCGTTTCTCCAACTGCTGTTTGGAGGTATAAGAAGGCAGAGCTTTAGATAGCCATTAGCTAATGGATTATTGAGAGACTGGCACCCCGTTCACCCCCCAAACCCTCAGTCCACACCCGCTGTGAGGCACTTAGCAAACAAAGACCGCTTTGAACATTAAACATCACGAGTGAAGGATTACTTATCTCTCCTTCTCCCTCTTTCTGTCACTCTTCCTCGTCTCTCCGTCACCGATCCCAGGGAAGACTGTCTAGAGCTGATGTACAGCAATGACTGATAGATGACAATTTGAACAGAGCCTCTCTCTCCACTTGTCATTGTTGACATTCGCTGACAGAAACTCTATAGAGCAAATCAGCCTCTTCCAGTGGTAATGAATGAGCTGATTATTTTTATATGGCACTTATAAAGCTGACACAATCAGAGCACTCGGAGGAAGGATTCATGCGACTCCTTCAGCTCTCAATTTGGGCCATTTAAGGAGCAACTTGTTTGTTCTGAAATAGTTCTTAAAAAATTAATTTAGGCACATGAGGGAAAATGGGGAAGGTGTAGTAAAGCACTGGATTTAATGACAGCAAAGCATTAAAGAATTTGGTATATATATATATATATATTCGGAAAAGTAATGTGTTTTTAATTTTCAGCAGGGCGGCACAGTGGCTCAGTGGTTAGCACTGTTGCCTCACAGCAGGAAGGTCGCTGATTCGAGTCCTGGCAGGGTTAGTTTCCCCTACAGTCCAAAGACATGTGCTATAGGTCGAATGAAATAAACTAAATTGGCTGCAGTGTGTGTGTGAATGCGAAAGTGTGTGGGTGTTTCCAGTGCGGGTTGCAGCTGGACGGGCATCCGCTATGTAAAGCATAGATAAGAAATACATAAGGATAAGAAAAACATAAGGATAAGTTGGTGGTTCATTCCGTTGTGGTGACCCCTGATGAACAAAGGGACTAAGCTGAAGGACAATAAATGAATGAATTTTACAGAAAATGTGTGCGTGTGCAAGCTTTATATTACAGACGACAGACAGACAGACAGACAGACGACAGACAACAGATAGACATAGATAGATAGATATAGATAGATAGATAGATAGATAGATAGATAGAAGATATGATAGATAGATAGATATATAGATAGATAGATAGATAGATAGATAGATGATATTATTACACAATAATGTACATGCCTATCTAAATAATACGAGAAAACCTAATAAATATGTAAGCATGCCAGAGCCGGTCCTGATGTAATCCACACTGATGTGTTCCCATATATGAGTGATTTATTAGTCATGCAGGGGAGGTTCTGCACTGCACAGACACCTGCTCAAAACTTCAAAGAAAGACCTAAAGATAAAAAAACTAATACATGCAAGCATGCACTAGCCATGCAGCCGAAAACCAAATAAATAAATTAATAAATAAGCAGATCGTCTCCAGCTCATCCCACGAGCAGGCGAGCTGAAAGGCATCTTTGAGGGGGAAAACAGGGGTCCCACTGGGGACTTGGAGAGAACGGAGAAAGGAGAAAACCAAGGAATGAGCAAGACAAAGACGACGAGCTGAAAAAGAGGAGAGGAAAAAAATGTGAATGAATAAAAAGCCACAAGAGAGACGGAGAGGACACGATACAGAGGGAAGCAGGGAGCGAGCGGGTCCTTATAGTCCACAGAGAGACGACAGAGATACTGGAGATCAGAGAGCCATTTTCCAACCTCCAAAAAAAGAGAGAGAGAGAAGGAAACGCTGCCTGGTACCTGAGGTGGGGTGGCCCTCCCGCGGGACGCAGGCCTGTCATCGCGCTAACAAAAACACTGTAGGCCGAGCCATGGGATACAGTGGGACGTGGGGGGATATGGAGGTAGAAGGGGGTTGGTGACTGTGTTTCTGCCCAGGGGCCTCTTCAGGCACTGAGACACTTCACACGCAAAAGAGCCACAATAATGCAGCGAATGCAAACTCAAATGTCCTTTACATGACTCCACTCTTCTCCTCATCAGGTCTTCAACAGATCATAAAGGGACATGTACTGTCAAAACATTTGGCCCCAAGTGATGAGTGGACAATTCCCTTTCCGAGGCAGAGTCAAAGTGGATGCATTGGATTATTGTGGTTGTAAAATAAAGGCAGCTGGAAATCTTTTAATGCAAAAGTTCAGTCTCAAGTGTGTCGTCCTGCATAGCCTAAAAGTTGTGTGTACTGGTATTTTTTTTCGTAAGGTATATTTATATATTATGTATAATTAAAGATGAAAATTTCTGATCACTGCTGTTGGACAAATGAATAGTACAGTGTTTCACAGTTGTTACTTATTCATACAAATGTCAATTTGCATCTCAAAATGATGATTTTGTAACTTATAAACGTATTTATGCAATTCAAAATTATAGCTACAATTAAAAAAATTATAATACAATCAGTATACACTCACTGGCCACTTTATTAGGGTACAACAGCAAATCTCTTGACCATGTCGACATGCCTAAATGCATTGAGTTGCTGCCATTTTTTGGCTGATTAGAAATTGAGCTTCAGCTAATGGCTATCTAAATTAGAAAATGAATTAATAAGCAGTTGGACAGTGTACCTAATAAATTGGCCGGTGAGTGTACAGTTGACTGAATAGTGGTCAGTCAACTGTAAAAAATATTTAACTTATTAGAAATTATGAGAAAAGTTGATTTACTGAGTTAAATCTATTTTAAACGCCATAATTATGAAATTAGATAAATCTAAATTATAATATATTACTTTGAAATTGACTTTTTATCAGTAGACATATGTATACAGCACTGGCACTAATTAAAGTTCGTAGGCTAAAGCTATAATTTAAAGTTTAGTCAAATTGGGCTTTCTAATTATTCAAAATTAATATAAAACAATCCCACTTAGTGTTTCATAAATTCCCCTCAGTAAAAGTTAGTCAAAATTTTCGACTTTTTGTGTCATACTGTTTACAAGTTTTATAGTGACCTTTTTTCCTTTATGTCAGCCATGGGCTTCCATAGTTTGTTCGTGATTCAACTGACAGAGGGTTACTTTGGACCTGAAAAGACGTGACACTAAAAGCATCAGACAACACACTTCACCTATCTCTGTAAGTTGCCACATCAAATATGCAGCTCAAGAGAGTTCCACCGCGCTGTTTTTGTTTGTTTCTATGTAAGCATACAGTTGTGCTCGCGCATATTTGGCAACTTCTTGTGCAGGTTCAGTAAATGAGGTGCTGAATTCCAACGGAAAACGCATGTTAGGCTCGTTTGACGCGCCTTACTAGAAATTACATTGTATATAGAGAGAGATGAGCGAGAGACACTTGACACTTCTGTTGCAGATTAGAAACATGCGAGATCAAAGGCGGATCTCGCGTTATTTGTGCACTTTGGTTGTGTTTATTTAAGGGCTGTGAATACCAACAAGCATTAAAGCTTTTTAAAGACCCATGAATCAGGTATCCTCGGTGTATGTAGGGATACAACTACATTAAATGTACCATAAAACGAAAATCCTTGACCATTACTTCATGCTTTAGCATTAAGTGTTTCTCAGGTTGTCAGATGGAAGTCAGAATAACATTACAGAATCGCCACAACACGTATGGCAGATATTCATCTCAACAAAGTGCATGTATTTAGTCTTGTCACGTTTATAGAGAGTTCATACGGCCATGGACAACCTGAAAAAGTCATGAAATTTTGACATGGCATTTTCCAGGCCTGGAAAAGTTTTGGAAAAACAGAAAAACCCTCAAAGTTTTGGAAAAGTCATAGAAATTAGTTTAACAAATATCTGTAAACTTGAATTAGGGCTGCCCGATATCTGGAAAATCTGATATTACCATATTTTGTATTTGTGTGATATATATTGCGACGTGAATACAATTTCACATTGAGGTAACGCTGGTTTTATATTCACACATTCAGACATTCTCCTCAATATTATAAATTCAGAAACGTATTTGCAAGTACTAAATCGTGAAATCCTATTGGCAGCCAATGACTACCAGTGTACAACATTGTTTACAGTCAAATAAATAGTGGTAATGTTGTTTTGAAGTCATATTTACATGTGATTTCAGACACAATATTTAAAGTACCATGGTAAACAATATAGGGAGCATGTCACAAGTTATCACTGAACGAATGTGCGAATATAAAACCAACTTTACCTCAATCAATTTCATCAGATGATTTAACAGGTGTATTTGGATTGATTGGGGGAATTTTGTAGAGGAGTGAATCTAGAATAATATATAACAAATAAATTACAAGCATAGATAAATAAAATATAGTAAAGATGAACGTGAATTATAGTTTTCAGGTATTCACTATTTAGGTACAGATATTGAATAATCAACACTGCAGTCTTCACTGTATATTATTTATTCTTTATTAAATTTGCACAAAATATCTTGTGCCAGAATGTTTTAAACTCTGAAATATTGAAATGGGGGCGACGTGGTGACGCAATGGGAAGCACGTTCGCAACAAGAAGGTCACTGGTTCGAGCCTCGGCTGGGTCAGTTGGCGTTTCTGTGTGGAGTTTGCATGTTCTCCCCGTGTTCGCGTGGGTGTCCTCCGAGTGCTCCGGTTTTCCCCACAGTCCAAAGACATGTGGTGTAGCTGAATTGGGTATGCTAAAAATTGACCGTAGTGTATGAGTGTGTGTGTGAATGAGTGTGTATGGATGTGTCCCGGCGTTTGGTTGCAGCTGGAAGGGCATCAGCTGCGTAAAAACATATGTTGGATAAGTTGGCGGTTCATTCCACTGTGGCGACTCCAAATTAATGAAGGGACTAAGCCGAAAAGAAAATTAATGAAATTGAAATGTTCACACAGTCACAGTCCTTAAAGGGACGGTTTACTCAAAGATTAAAATGTACTCACTATTTACTCACACTTCACTTCTTTCAATACTATAGGAGCTATTAAATTATATTCTTTTTCGGTTCATTTAAAAAACAAAAAAGAAAACTCATAAATGTTTGAAACAAGTGAAGGGTGTAATGAAAATGGGAAGTAATTTTTGGGTGAACTATCTCTTTAAAAATGCATGCAGATGATAAACTTTTACTCCATTATGATTAAACTATAATCTCAACATTTCATATCCTGTGACTATTGCAGATGCATACATTGCGATATCAATGCTGAAACGGTATATTGTTCAGAATATAGGTTAATTTTCTTTATTTCTTTTCTGTCCTTGGCCAAAAAAAACTTGCTCTCACATTGTTAGTGCTGTGTATGCATTATCAAAATTAATATAAAACCTAATTTAAACAAAATAGATAGTTGCGTGTTCTATGATATGCTGTAATAAATTTGAACATCAATGTTTTTCTTATTATTTACCATGTACATGTAGACATTACATGAAACATTATGTCATGAAAATGTACTTGAAAGTTCTGGAGAAGTCTTGGAAAACTGCTATTACCAGAGATCAGTACTGCACATACAGTACTTTATATTGAGGTAAAGTTAGTTTTATATTCACACATTCTGTCTTTGTCCTAAATAATATATTTTCAGAAAAGTATTATTGCTAATTCTTAAAAGAGAAATCGTATTAGCAGCCAATCACTATCAAATTACAACATTGTTCCAAATAAATTGTGCTAATGTTGTTTTGAAGTCAGACTTGCATGTGATTTCAGGCTGGATATTCAAAATACCATAGTTACCAGCATCTTGGCATGAGTAAATAATTTATACAAGGCACACAAAATTCAGACATGTTCAAAAAGCATTGCACTATTTTTCTTTTCTTTCCATAATGTTTTAAATGCAAAATTATTTGTGTTCACAATATTATTATTATTGTGTTCACAATAGCTATTGCCTCAGAATATACAAGTTGAATTCAGCTAGTCTGTTGTGACTCTCAGAAATAAATGAAATGTGTGAATAGCACCACATTAAACCATTAGAAACAGGAATGTAAACATTATTCTGTTGCCTTGTGAACTTGGCATTAGACAATAAAATATCCAGTTTGCATCATTTCATTCTCAGTGTTTATTGTCATTCTCATTTAAGGCTGTCTCACTAAGTCCTAATACAACAATGATTAGTGAGAGGTCACTTTATGTTTTTCTCTAGGTTAATGGGCTAAACAATCATATTTGTATTACAGTTGCATGTTTGTCTATGATGGCCAGTTCTGATGCAGTCTCGATTTGCAAAAGCATCACAGATTTTTTGCACTATAGACAGTTCCCTCTAGACATGACTGGAGATTTACTGCAATTAATGTGCTCTGAGAGAAAAGGGCAAAAGCATAAATCAGGATTTACTTCATATTCGGCACATCAGAGTCTATCTTCGGCTGTTTGAAGTCGGCATTATATGCGCCACTGCATCGCCTATGCAGGACATTTGTTGCAGTCATCTGTGTGGTTTCTTACATTAACGTATAATTCAGCCAAGAGTGAAAACGTATATTTTTCTTATACTTAACTCATCGTGCTCTCTCCAATTTTGTCAACTATACTTGGTTGTGCTCTTTGCATTTCATTACAATAAATGGAGACAGACTTTTCAAGGTTTTAAAAGAACATAAAAGAGTATGATTTGTGGCTTGTGTGCTACACTCACTTTATTAGGGCCTTGCTAGTACCGGTTTGGCTTTAAAGGTGCCATAGAATGAAAATCTGGATATATCTAGGCTTAGCTGAATAATACGAGTTTAGTAGATGGAAATGACATACCGTGAGCCTCAGACACCATTGTTTCCTTGTTCTCATGTAAATCATGTGAGTGTAAAATTCTAGTGAAAAACAGGCAGATAGAAGCAAACCACAGACTATAACGATCCACACAGGATATAAATCATTAATATGCACGCCCAAGGCTACGTTTGATTGGCCACAACTATTCCTAGTAAGATTACAAGCCCCCCAACACCTTATTCTTAAGTTTATCTAAGCTT
Source organism: Danio aesculapii (assembly GCF_903798145.1). Lineage (NCBI taxonomy): Eukaryota > Metazoa > Chordata > Actinopteri > Cypriniformes > Danionidae > Danio > Danio aesculapii. Next base: position 37,368,795 of record NC_079448.1, read on the forward strand.
GTATTGTACTATGTATGTGGAACTCTTATTTTGAAAATGGGAGAAGCAGGGAGACTAAAAAGGTGAGGTTTTGTGAAACAGGCAGCCATGCATTACCACAGAGTGTTATGTAATGCAGTATATATGGATTATATATTTATTTTGCACCCCTTCCCCCCCAAAAAAAAGGAATAAGGTCTGTTTAGATGAATCTTTCATTAGTTTAACGTGTATTTTTTTTGTGAATTTTGCCATGTATGCTTGTAATGAGGAAACAAACATAGTATAATTGTTTAATAATTGTTTATTTCCTATAATATTTTTTCCAAATTATGTATGATTATTTTGCATGTGCGTATTTCAGAGTAAGTTACTCAGTGTTTTGTGTGTTTAACTGTGTAACTTGCCTGTCTATGATCTCAGTCCAGCCTGGCCATTGTCCTTTGACCTCTGGCATCAACAAAACATTTCTGTTGCTTAATGGATATTTTAACTTTTACAAAAAATTCCCTGTAACCCTGGAAATAGCTGAACATGAAGATCCCAGTGGATTAGCAATTTCTACAATATTGAGATCAGGCCCCTCTGGTACCAGCAATTCTCTAAAATCTAATTTCTTTCCCATTTTGATGCTGGCTTTAAACTTCAGCAGATCATATTAACCACATCTACTGCCTAAATGTGCTGAGTTGCTGCCATGTAATTGACTGATTATACACTCACTGGTCACTTTATTAGGTACACCTTACTAGTACTGGGTTGGACCCTATTTTGCCTTCAGAACTGCCTTAATCCTTCCTGACATAGATTAAACAAGGTACTGGAAATATTCCTCAGAGATTTTGGTCCATATTGACATAATAGCATCACGCAGTTGCTGCACATTTGTTGGCTGCACATCCATGATGTGAATCTCCCATTCCATCACATCCCAAAGGTGCTCTATTGGATTGAGCTCTGGTGACTGTGGAGGCCATTTGAGTACAGTGAACTCATTTTAATGTTTAAGAAACCAGTCTGAGATGATTCACGCTTTATGACATGGTGCGTTATACTGCGGGAAGTACCCATCAGAAGATGGGTACACTGTGGTCATAAAGGGATGGACATAGTCAGCAATAATAATAGGTAGGCTGTGGCATTGACACAAGGCTCAATTGGTACTAATAGGCCCAAAGTGTGCCAAGAAAATATTCCCCACACCATTACACCACCACCAGCAGCCTGAACCGTTAATTCAAGACAGGATTGATCCATGCTTCTATGCTGTTGACGCCAAATTCTGACCCTACCATCCAAATGTGGCAGCAGAAATTGAGACTCATCAGACCAGGCAACATTTTTCCAATCTTTTACTGTCCAATTTTGGTGAGACTGTGCCAGTTGTAGCCTCAGTGTTATGTTCTTAGCTGACAGGATTGGCTCCCGGTGTGGTCTTTAAATATACAAATGTTGCACACACAACAATAGCCCTATATAAACACGAGCATATTGACAGCACAAAAAATAGTCTAACCACCATATACTTTACCACCAAGTCATTTATTAATTTGTTTAATTTAATATTAACCTCACCTAATGAGACTGATGGGCACAATGTTTTTGTCTATTCTTGGTTTAATCTTGGTTTAACTGCCAATCAGAGATCATTCTTAATATTCAGTTGTGGCCTGTGTTTATTTTTAATGTATTTGATTACCATAAAGGTGTCAGAAAGTTTAACCTGGTGCTGGGCATGGGATGATAACCTTTTTCAAGATATACCGCGGTTTGGAAAAGTCAAGGTTTTAAAATTTTCTGTAATATCTTTTTTTAGGACAACAGTAACTCCAGATGAAAAAATATTCAAAGATGCCGTTTTAAATGGTAAAGAAATCAGTGCTTTTGAAACAAATGAAGACAGCAGAAGTCAATTAATCTTTTGAATTATTTAGCCTGACATGTTAACTGTTTCAAACTATTACAAGTCTTTGAAAAAATAAAATATAATGTGTTCAAAGTGGAAAAAAGTTTTTATTTTTATCCAGACATTTAAAAAGAATATATATTGAAGCAGTAATCTCAATAGCATGATACCGTTAAAGCCTGATATTTTTATTCAAGGTTATTATACAATCAGAATCTTATACCGGCCCATGCCTACCTGGTGCTATAAAATCAATCTGCTGCAGTTGACGCTATTATCAAAATAATTTAAAGGCTGATGGCTTTTCATTTGCATGTTGTGGTTTTTTACTATTAAAAACTAGTACTTTGTCGGCACAATAGTCTAGTGGTTAGTGCGCTGGCATATGGTGCAGTAGCACGTCAGGGCGTCCCGAGTTCGAATCCTGACTCAAGGACATCTCCCAACCACCCCCCCCCCTCTCTCTCTCTCAAACTTCGCTTCCTGTCTCAATACCGTCCTATCTAATATAAGCAAAAAGCCCAAAAATAAAAATCTTTAAATAAAAACTACTTTTATCTTCTGTGGGTTATGGATAAAATATGGTAATTCTAATAGTTTATAAAATTTATTTTACTTTTGGAAGTCACCAAGCGACCCCCCCTGTCATTGTCACACGACCCTCCCAGGGGGTCCCGACTTCCTCTTTGGGAACCACTGATGTAGCCCATCCGCCTCAAGGTTTGAGGTGTTGTGTGTTCAGAGATGCTCTTCTTCATACCTCAGTTGTAACGAGTGATTATTTGAGTTACTGTTGCCTTTCTATCAGCTCGAGCCAGTCTGGCCATTCTCCTCTGACCTCTGTCATCAACAAGGCATTTGTGCCCACAGATCAGCCGCTCACTGGATATTTTCTCTTTTTCGGACCATTGTATGTAAACCTTAGAGATGGTTGTGCGTGAAAATTCCAGTAGATCAGCAATTTCTGAAATACTCAGACCAGCCCGTCTGGCACCAACAACCATGCCACGTTCAAAGTCACTTAAATCACTTTTATTCCTCATTCTGATGCTCAGTTTGAACTGCAGCAGATCGTCTTGACCATGTCTACATGGCTAAAGGTATTGAGTTTCTCCCATGTGATTGGCTGATTAGAAATTTGTGTTAATGATCAGTTGGACAGATGTACCTGAAAAAAGTGGTCTGTGAATGTAAGCTGGTTGAGGGTTTTCTGTTGCAACTCTCTAACAGGCTCTTTGTCTTAAATTAACAATGCAAAAGGGCATTTTCATCCGGACAGAAATACAAAGGTGACACTGTCCATTCAACACCATGTTGTACCTCGGCTGCACTGCAGGGCTCTGATGTAAGCTTCACCTTAATCAGAACACCCACAGTAGGTGTTCCAGCATGAACCCGAATGTGCCGTGGCCGGGGCTTGTTGTGTTTGATATTTATTCTAATTGCTGCGGGTAATTTGCTGTGAGTAGGACTAATGAGAGGGTCGGAGGGACCTAATGGATGACGGAGGCTGCATTTAGCCGCTTAGATATCACAGGTGGCACCGCAGAGAACGAGGCAACATGAACTCTGTTAGACAAACCCGCATATATTACTGTTCGTTTGATTGCTCTGGCTATTCTCACCTCCTGCTGCGACTGCCAATTGGCTGTGATTCCGTAAATTGACTGCAGAGTGGCAGAGGAGTGAGATAGCTGAATTATGAATGTGGAGCCATTAGTGCAGGTATCGGTGTGTTAGCTGTTTATTCCGTCGCAGTAATTATTTATCACAATGTGTGGTTATGATTACAACATCATAAAGGAGATAAATGGACAGGGACACCACGATAAATCCACAAAGCTAATAGAGCATGTGCACGTCACTCAATTATGGCAGGTGCATTTGCCAGAGTGCATTACGCATCGCTGATCTTTGGCTTTTCTGATAACTGATCGATCCGAGTGACCTCTAACGGCCTTCATTAACTAAACATGTTCTATGGCAGGTTCATGTGAGTTTGTAACTCTTAAATGGGAATTTGTAATCCCTGAGCACATTTGTATGCTCATCAGTACACTAATAACTCATAAAAATCAGCTTATTAAAGTAATCTGCTGTCCCAGTTTACATGTACATCTCCCCCTCCTCTGATAAAGGACAATGGGTAAATATGGTTTCATGACTACGTACATTGTTGGTTTATTAGGCATTTTTAGGATAAAAATGTGCATATTAATGCATTTTTTTAAACATTTTTCTAGTCGTTCTTTTATGGTTTGACTAGGGCTGGGCGATATTGCCAAATTATCACGATATCATGTTTCATATCATTCAGCATCGATAATTATTGAAAAATTTTTACCTATCTATTTAGGTGTATTAGAATTTTTTAATCACTTTTTAAAAATTTACCAACATTACTAAGGCAAATAGTTTTAATAGACAAAAACAAAAATATATTAAAAAATCTGATCTCTTTTTAATAAAATAAACATAAGTGTTAAAGTGACTCTTAAACTTGATTAATAAAATGTTACAAAGTGTGTGCGATGTAAAGTGCAAATGCTAAACCATCAAACAAACGTAAGGTGTGAATAATAATGAGACAGTAAACCTCAAACTCTGTAAACAAAAGAAATTATGATAATCAAATCTGAGCTTTCTAGTAAAAGAACCAGCCATCATTGTTCAAATACATATTGAAACATTACAAATTGTGAAGTTGGATGACTACATTACCACTATGCTAAAAAAACTTTCAGATGGTGAGCTAGTGGCTGAGATGCACAAGAAAAGAAACCAAAAAGCCACTCTGGCGACATCCTTACAACCTTTTTTATTTACAATCTCCTCACTGCTGCTAGGCACCACACTCATTTTCACGTGTGCTGTTACTCTGACCTTAACAGAGGTGAATAGCACAAGTGCGTGGTTTCCTTCACCATTTTCAATGCGCTTTGCGCTCGCACTCCCCTGGTATGTCTCGTAACTAGGTAACAATCAACCATTTTCTCAGAGGAGAAAATGGACTAACCATTGCTGCAGCTCTGATACAAATTTATGGAGAAAAGTGATAAGCACTGCAGAGTTTGGATGAGCTGTATTTGTCTGAGGTAATTAGTTTGCCTTTACTGAAATGTGTATATTCCATACAAAGTGTGAAGCAGATTGTTTAGTTCTACTTACATGAATCGCGGTGCGCTCGTGGCATTCGCAAAAGTTGAGATGTTTTCAACTAGGTCGACCTGGAAAATGTGTGCGCATCACATGTGCGCTGCTTGCACAACATGTGGGTGTCACTCACATATGCACAAGTCTCGTGCCTCCATTGAAAATGACAAACTTACAAGTTTATTGGCACTGCTTCCAAGACACACTCAGCAGCGACATTTTAATAAAACTATAGCTCTTCATACCCAAACTTCATACCGAACTTTTTTTTATCGATATTTACAATGGTGCTCATCAAGAAATACCAATTTTTATCATCCAGCCCTAGGTTTGACACAAAATTTTACATTTTGACCATCTACTCAATTTGTTCAAATATTTTTTCACAACTGAATAATTATTTTGAATGTGCGTATTTCATTAATATTCACATTTTTGGATATATGTTCAAAAATAACCATGTTATATAAGGAACAATAGGGTATATGCAGAGCTAGTGTTTCTTCCCATACTGATAAACTTCAGGTGAACGGTTAATGTGACTTTTTTCTATTTATTCGTTTTTTTTTTTACAGCATTTATGTTGTAATGTAATTAAAATATAATCAGTTAAACAGACTTTGGCATTCTTTTAGTTGCTTAAGCGTAACACAAGATAAAAAAGCTGTTTGAAAAGCCACACGGGCCCGTCAGGATTAGCAGGCTAGCGCAGAAGCTCTATTGAACTGGGGTAAAATAAATGTTCATATTTTCAAGACATGGCGGTGAAAAATGTAATTTAATGCAGTGCTTCTTGTACAATCAGAGACCCACTTTATATTGGATATTTTAAAGAAAACAGACCTTAAATGCGCCGATTTTGTAATGGCAGACTGTTCACCGGAAACGCTTGACCCAGGTTACTGACAAATTAAAAGTCCTGCTGCATACTTCACTTCCACATATACCCTATTACTAGGGTTGGAAATGTTCACTTACTGTACCTAAGTAACATACCTTCTATGTAGATATCAGAGAACAATATAATATACTGTATCATTGCATTCTCTACACCTTTAAGCTGATTAAAATATAGCTTAACATTTTTGAAAAATTATTCATGTATTTTAGTAACATAAGACGAAAAAATATTTTAAAGAATGTTTTTTATCATACATCGAAAGTCAAAGGACCTAAAATTGATATTAAATTTAATTGATTTTAAGCTTAACATAATGCACATAATTATATATTTATATTTGGATAAACTATACTTTCAAACTGGGTCTGCATAAAAGTGTTTACTTCTGTCTTGTCTGGTCCTTATGCTTTCATGTGAGCATCCCATCTGAGAACTATATTGGCAAAAGTAATTATCGCTGTCTTGTATAGCACTAATTCTGTGTGGCATTTGGACATGGAGCAAATCAGCCCTTGATTTGTTCTTAATGGGGTCAGAATAGAAGCTTGTTCGTTTGACGTGACTCTCCATTGACAGAGACACTTTGATTGATGCTTTGTAGTGATTTCCCATGTTATATATTCTTTTCTTTTAATTACGTTTCCCAAGCATCATTAAGTGCCATTATAGTATAATGACAGAACTGCAGAGTCACAAGACAAGCTAATTGGTGATTAATGTTGTGTATCAGTGATGGAAGATTTGCAATTTAATGAAACAATTCTGTATTTAAATGCTGAATTCGTACAATCGTAGAATGCGGATATTCTGATGATCTATCTGGAAACCGAAGACTCCAAGACAAAACATGCCCCAGCTGTGCTTGTAACAATATACAAAACCCTCCGAAAAGAATTATGGTTTATTAAAGCGAGCCATTGTATAAATACAACAAAGGAAAATAAATGTGCACGTTTGTTTTCTCTTCCTCGTTGCCTCTGTTTCTTTCTGTCTGTCTTTCTTGCATCTTCATACATGCCTCATAGTTTACTTGTCCATCCATTCATCTCCGGTTCATGCATGTGTGTGTGTGAGTGCAGTTGTGAAATATCTATCTTTCCATCCACACATCCATCCTCGCCACCACCCCCATGCTCCGTCTTGGCGCGTCCATACCCCGCTCCTGGCTCATCTCCTCTGGGCTGGAGGGCTTGTGAAAGCCTCCTGTTTACAGGCCCTGTTGCCCACTAAAATCAGCTACAGATTCCCATTAATTTCTGCTTGTTGCTGTTGTAGCCCAGCCAATGAAACAGTGTGTGACCACCACACAGCCCTATCCACTTTGGAGCGGAGGCTGCCAAGGCGGCGTTTAACCCTGTGTGCTGGAGAGGGCAGGCACATATAACTCTTCCTAATGTATTGTCCCTCGTACAGGCTTCGACAGCCCCTTCTACTTGTGCGGCGCTATTCATTACCACTAATTTGACGTGTTTACGGCCTGCCTTCCTTATATTAGATACTTAAAGGAATCGATTGGGCTTAAATCGAAACACCTACAGCCGCACAAACATGTCAATACGGAGATGAGTGCTTAATCTCAAGGACCAAGGAACTTCTGTCCGGGGGAGGAAACTTTGCACGTCTAATTTATGTACGTATCCCAATTACGCTCGAGTGTGTTGAAGAAGCTCTTGCTCACGTCCTCGGGGGGATATACGGTCCTGTACTGTATCCGGATAATGCGTGTGATATGGACCTTTTTGTGAATGAGTTCATCTGCAGGGAGAGAGATAGGATAATGGGGATTCTCCATGACTTTGTAACTCTGGGAATCATTATGTGAGAGCATGAATTTGGCACTTCATAACCTCGATAAACAGTGAGGTGTGATGTTGGCACGGTGTGAATAGCGGAGAAAAGGGGGGAATAATGCAACTATTATCTGTAGCAATAACCACAGCTATTATCTGTTAGGTCGTTGACAGATTTTAAGCTGACATGTAGGTAACCCCGACCACAAAGAAGGGCCTAAAATGTAATGAAAAAGGTGGGAAAATATGATATTGAACGCCTACGGCCATTATGGATGCAATGGCTGTCTGTGTGTGGTGTAGTGTTGCTTCAAACTTGCCTAATGGCTTCCAGACCTCCAGGTCAACTGCGTGTTTCTCCATCATTCTGACGTCTTGGCTGCACTATTGGACTCAATCTAATCACGTTGCCCAAATGCCCTGCGGGCTTTACAGTTTGCTGCTGCCCTTCACCTTTATTCTGAATTCCAGCGAGCGGGGAAGCCAGGTTTGAATCTCACAGTATGGTTGTATAACTACACGCTTGTCGTCACGCTGCTGTTTGGCACTTTTGCATGCCCTTCATTGGCTTGAAGTGAACGGTGAGTGAAAAAATGCTGCCAAAACGACTCGATTTTACATCCTTTATGGATTTATTTTCATCGAAGTGACGGTAAACTTTAGGTTCTTTCCACCGCCGATTAACAGCATGAGGAAACCGCTCCGAAAGGCAAACACTCTGAGCTGATTTTTATAATGAACTGGAGGGCAGTAACTCTTCCACCTACCCCCATCCCTGAGGCCGAGCTCTCTGTAGCCCACTTCCATTCTGTGTTTTTCTTTTTCATTCTTTCTTTTTCGGCTGGGTGGGGGGCATCCAGAGGAAGCAAAAATAGAGAGCGCAGCACATATTTCAGATTTATGAAGTTTGGACACTCCTAGCGTTCCGACATGAGAACGAAAACGAGAGAGAGAAAAATCCTCATCTGGAAATAATTAGACCTTTTTTTGTCGTCCTCTCAGTATTAACGCAACATGACAGCCTGTAAGCATTTTTGTGCCATATTTCAAAGTTATGGTTTATAAACATCTGGTGAAGCTCTCTCGCGCACTCTTGGGAAAAGGGGATCTTTTTTCCACATTGCACTCTGTTTGTGTTGGGCTTGGGAAGGTGAGAAAGTCCAGCCATGTAAGAGGCCGTTGTTCTGCGCTGGATGGGGAGTGAGAGCAGGGGGCAATGGGTGGGAGGCAGGTATGAAACGCTCTCTCAGACCTACATCTTTCTCAAAAGAGCCTGTAACCAGCTGCCACACGCACATTAACAGCCACGCTAAATGCCCCCAGCAGCATCCAGCAATCCTGAGCTTTGCCAGGCCAGTATGCCTGATGAAGCAGGTACAGTCATCTGTCGTTCTGCCACTCCATCTTTTCCTAACTTTTTCAAATCTGGATGCTTTATAAAAGTATCGTGTGGTTTGATTAAATGTTCAATTATGCGCATAATTGTGTCAATAAAAACCAGTGTACTTCAATATCTGAACAAATGATTATTTTATCCAATTATTTTTGTGTACATGCACCAACCAATTTTTGTATATTTCATGGATGGCTCTCACATGTGATTTGAATTGTTTGTGCACAAAGTAGTTTGTCCACATCAGTATTTCCTCTAGGATTTTTTCCAGCTGTGGCGGCAGGCCTTTTTTTTTTTTTACACAGATCTACCAACTACCTGTGGCGGTATTTCAATGACAAATGTCTTGAGCACAGTATTAGAAGTCGAGATCGCATTTATGTAATAGCCTACAGCATGCGAATCTCTGCGCGCCGATTTCCTCTGCTCGTGCACAAAACTTCTTGCACGCCCCCTCAAATATAAGCCGCCTCAATAGTGTGCAGATCTTCTTGTGCGCTCTCAAATAAACGCTGCTGAAGTGCGATTTAGTGCGTTTATGTAACAAGTATATGTCCAGCATTTATTAGATTTGCTAGGAATATTTATGAATGTGTCCAATGGACCTACAGAGCGATATTAATGCATCCTGAAGTAAAGTAAAACGGCTGTACAGCGTGTTTGCTGGGTCTCACGCATCACGCACCTGTCAGTCAGTCAGCACGTAACCTTAAAGGGTTAAACAAATGACGCACTGTACTACTACGGTTACAGAAAAGTTCATGGTGTTATAATTTACTTACCTTTTAATACGTTTTGGTGTGATTATAACCCGCTATTAAAAAATGTAATGTTTTGATTTTGAATGAGAAGCTGTAATGTAGCCATGGCGGGATGAATTTTGGCGTGGCGCCCCGCCTTGGAAGAATGAATGTAGCGGAAACCATGCACATGGTGTGAACACTGAGCTGTGCTGCTTTTTCAAAATCAGAAAAGAAATCGAATCAGAACATGAATGACAACATACTACCGAAGATTTCAAAAACAGTACGTTTTCTCTGTGCTCCTGACTGCGTTTATGAGCATATTACAGGATATTCGCAACTTATTTTAAAAGAGTACAAAGACATTTTATTGCTCATAATTTTAAGGGAGAAAAAGTGTAGACACTGGACAAGGATAAATCTTTTTCGTCACCAATGTCAACCACCTGTATGTTTGTGCACAATGTCCAGTTAAAGATGTATAAGACTGTGTGATAAAGTAACGTACACATATTAAATACAATTTTAAATTTCAGAGCTGTTTTTACTCTGTAAAGCATTTTAAGTCAGTACAACAACAAAAAACAAAACAACATAATCTGTTTTGTTTTACATTTAATTGATAGAAGAGTAGAGAGTATAGACAGGAAAGCGTGGGGAGAGTAGAGAGGGGAAGGATTGGCATAGGACGTCTAGGCATGAATCAAACTCGGGTCGCCGTGAACACTGGGGTGCCATGTGTCAACACACTAATCACTACGCTATTGGAATCAATGTGTACAACACTTTTGAAAACATCTGTTGCACTGACCTAAAATGTCTGAAGTTGAGTGAACAAAAATACTCTTGTGGAAATTGGTACTAAGAAATAATACATAATCAGAACAAACAAACAGGAAGGCATGCTTCACATGTGAAGCGTTACAAAGCATTTTTCCCTGTTTGTCCTGCCATGCTTTGGTCCTTGTCTTGTTTACCATTATTGTTGTTTTACCTCTTGTCCTGTTTCTAATTCTGTGTCTAATAAATGTTTTGTTAACATTTGTCTCTGTTTTAGTTTTTTTTTTTTCAATTGAACTATGTTTGCTTGTTCTGATTATGTATTATTTCTTATTACCAAAAGAGTTTTTTTGTTCACTCAACTTCAGACATTTTAGGTCAGTGCAACTGATGTTTTCAAAAGTACACGTCAAGTGCCAATGGTGTAGTGGTTAGTGGGTTGACACATGGCACTCTGGTGTTCACGGTAACCCGAATCCGATTCCCACCTCGAGGTCCTATGCCGGTCTTATTTTTTTATTACTGACAAATAATTTTAGGTCAGTGCAGCTGATTTTTTCAAAAGTTAAGAGAACAAGTAAAAGCTAAATAAAATAAGGATAATTTTTTTTGTTGCTGTAATGACTTACATTTTTATAGTGTATGGTTATTTAAAACATGATAGTCTTAAACATTATTGAATGTTACAAGATACATTGTATAAAATGTCAATAGGTTGTGTGTGTGTGTATGTGTGCGTGTTTATTGACTTATTTTTTACACATTACAACATTTCTGTTTTTTCATTCATTCTCTTTTTGTGCTTGTTTATTCCTCAGAGTACAAAGGAAGATGAACTCCACACGGAAACACCAACTGACCCAGCCAAGGCTCGAACCAGTGACCTTCTTGCTGTGAGGCGACAGCACTACCTACTCCGCCACCGCATCGCCACGGTCAGTAATATGTTTTATTATTATTTACAAAAGAAAAAAATAAAGAGCATACAGTAGCAGCAAATAAATTAGCAAACAGTTTAGCTTATTAAAATTAATAGCTATTACAAAGAAATAGAATCAAGTTAGCAAATTTCATTAATCTTTTCTTTACTGTATTTCTGATTCTGAGCAGCGAATAAATCTCATTTGTTTGGATTTTTCATTTGAATGCGCACATCTAACATTATAATGAAAGCATTCGATTGCTTTCCTAATTTTTATGCTCATTAAGGCAAAAATGAGTTGTGTTTGATAAAAAAACATCAAGATCGACATCTTTAGATGTTATTATTATTAATTATGCATATATGTCTGTTCAAACACGCACCCAAAACCCAGACTTTTGCTCCATTTCAAATCACGTGTACAGAAACCGTTTGGGAAACAGCGTCTATTTATCACTATGGAGGGCATCAGCTGACAGTCACGCACTGCTATATGACTGATTTGAGGATTGCATAGGAGGGGCGACAGCACCTGTATTGAAAAGGAAAAGGAATCTCACTGTTTTTATGTTTATTTCAAAGTGTTTTCATTCATAAATAAAATGAAAACACAGAACAGACAGATTTAAGAGAAAGGGGCGGCCCCTGGTGGTTCGGTGGAATATGTTTCGTATTTGGAGGATCGGCTCTTTAATGTTTATTGACACCCTTCAGAGAAAGACTGAAAATACGGGAGAAATACAGGAAAATACCTTTATGGGATGATAGAGAGATAGAACTTTAAAATACGGGAGAATCCTGGGAAAAACGGGAGGGTTGACAGGTATGATCATAGCACGTAATTCTCTCGAAATTAGTTTGTCAAACTTCACTTGTTTGTTTGTTTGTTTGATTGGATTGGTTGTTCAGGATATAATGAGTTTTAGCACTCATTTTTAATATATATTGACCACTTTTAAGATGGCTATTCTTTAATGGAGCTATTCAGAAACCAGAACTGTACACCAGAATTGGTAAATGATTTACACTCATCTCTATTTCACACAGCATTCTGTTGCATTTCTCATGTATTTCATACAGTATAATGTATAATTTTCTTGCGTCTCACATAAAAAATGTGACCCCTGGATTGACCACTTGAGTTTCACATATCCTTGTGCAACACGACGCTTTGTGTTTCATATGCATGATTTTGCCAGATGCTCCGGTGGTCCTTGCTTGTAGAGAGTAGTTCTGCGTCTATTTCTGAACCTCCATCTTGTAAAGTGCTCATGGGAACATTTTAAAAGTCATGCTTCTTGTAAAAAAATACCCTATATGTATTTGACAATGGCTCTCTTTCCTTTCACCAGCAACAAAGTATACATTGATTATGCCTCCAAAAGAAAGTCTGTCCCACCGCGGACCAGTGTCTGATGTGTTTTTCTTGGCCAGCTCAAGTTAAACTTTTGTCATTCACTCAGCATATTTTAACAAATTAGAAACATTAGAAACCCCAGCCCTAGTGATGTTTTGGTTTCGACATTTCGGTTCCACAATTACATTTTAAAACACAACCAAACTGTTTGACAGCCGAATTGAAAAACCTAAAACAACTATCTATATTTGAAACACATGCTTTTGGAATTAAAGCTCGCAGCACCATTAGGGTCATGTGAATAGTTTCTGCTTTGTCATATGACCGGTGCTAGACATATGGACTTTTCCCTCTATAATAAAGTTAACTGTTACAATGCATTCTAACAAAGGGGGATCTGGCTCATATTTCAATGCACTTTTACTGAACTAATGCTTATGCAGAGGAGTGCACAAAACATATATTGCGATATTTAGATTTTCTTTACATTGCAATATTTCACAGGATAACTTAACTAACACTTTTAGATTGATTGGGATGATTTTGAAGAGGAGTGCATCTGCATTAAATATAATAAACAAATTACAAGCACAAATGAAGGAGTTTAACAGTCAGGTAATACAAAACAAAAACATTAATGTAAAACTTATTGGATAAGTTGTCGGTTCATTCCGCTGTGCCGACCCTTGATTTTAAAAAAAGGGACTAAGCTGAAGGAAAATTAATGTATGAATATTATAAAAATCATGACACACAGTCTCATGGTCTCATGACAATCATGTTTATGACAGATTTATGACAAGTTTTTTTTTCGTTTTTTTCAAACGGTCACAACAAAGACAGGTTAAGATGTATTTGATTATGTCAATTTGGCATAACAAAGACATATTAAACAATGTCGTCTTAGCATTTAAAATGACATAACTGTGCTAATAGCACTCAATGACAGTTGTCATAAACATGCATAATTTCAAGTGCAAGAAAAACAGTCCCGTTATCTGGTCTCCACTATGACCCTTCCTGAACAGGAACAGCTATTTTTAGCAATTAATCAGAATGTTATTTTTAATAACTTGACACATTTACCTGTGTATATATCTTATAATGACTTTCAATGTACAATGTATTATGGCATATTTAACTAAATACGTTATAACAGTTGGATTAAGCACAAAAGCAGCTTTTCTGACATTGTTAGCATTGTTAGCGCATGTTGGACTGGATCCAGCAGGATGAATTGTTGATGAATGAAAATGAACACATGAATTGTTTGCACCCTGATTAAAAATTGTGATTTTTGTTATGCCAGGTGATAAAAGTTATAGCTTGTAAGTATAAATGACATATATGCATAAGTATTTTGAATACAAATGATAGTGTTTTAAAGAATTTAAATACAAACGACATGTTTAGTAATTAAATATTGGCATGCCTGTTGCAGACTCAATCTGATAACATAGATATGGTGTGAAACAAAGCATTTGCAGTCTCCAATCCTAACAGCAGAGAATGGCAACGAGAACACTTTCTGACAGTGCTGTTTTCTCATTAGGAGTGACCTGTTTTTCCTGGCCCTTCTATCAAGTTTGTCTTGTATTTCAGCCAGATGGACAAAGCTGCCAATGGTCAGCACACACCCAATGACCAATAGGATCAATTTTATGTTTGCATTCATATTTAGCCTTTCATCAATCAATAACTCTCTCTACATCTTTAAACCTCATATAGAATCCATACATTGCACATCCTTTTAATATGGATGTGGACGTGTTTATTTCATTACATTTTTTCTTGAAATGATGTTGAAATCTCTAGAGTCTTTGTTTGTGTTTTAGACCACTGAGAAACTGTACTTGAAAGGGTTATTAAGATAATAGTGGACATAAAATGTTAAGGAATGAATTTAAGATTAAATACAGTGATCCATAAAAATATTTAGGACACTTAGGGCCAGATTTAATAGAAATTTATTAGCTCTTTTGACATTAAAAATACTGTCAACATGTTGTCATTGAAACATTAGCGCTGGAAAGTGGTTGGCGCTGATATTTGTGGATGATCTTATTGTATACGCTTTTGTAGGATGCAAAATCTACTCATTTAGATGCTAAATTAATGAGGGAAGAGAATTTGAACATTGGGACTTACTAAAGTTTGTATTCCATTTTTTAAGTATTTGTGCTGGTATTTTTTGTCTGTGTTGTTAGAAGATAACAAACAGCTAAACATGTGTATATTGTGGCCACAAATTAAACATTTGTTCCCTTGTTTTACTAAATTGCGGCCACATTGCAATAATTTGTTCCCTCGTTGTAGTTAAATCAAAATGAGCGAGCAAATTGGTTCAGCATGGCCACAATTTGCTAAAACAAGGGAATAAATTCTTAATTTGTGGTCATGCTTGAACTAAAATGGGTGAACAAATAAGTAAGTCCTGCACAATTTACTGAAGCGAGAGATTTAGTTATTTGTGTTTTTGTGCAAGGCTTTGTTTGAGTTCACTTAATGTTCATACTAGTGTTTTTAAGACCAAAATACTGCAAAAAAAGCTTTTCTGGTTTAGAGTTTGTTTTGTTTTTAGTACAAATATCTAAAATATCTTAAAGCAAGAAGCATTTTCTAGATAAGTAATAAATAATGTCTTATTTTCAGAAATAATATGTCAAAAAATGTGAGTTTTTCATTAAAACAAGCAAAATAATCTGCCAATGGGGTAAGTAAAGTAATCTTGTTTTCACTTTGAAGTAAGTGTATCTTGCTTACCCCATTGGCAGATTATTTTGCATGTTTTACTGAAAATCTCACTCAGTTTTGGCATATTATTTCTGAAAATAAGACATTATTTTTTGCTTGTCTAGAAAATGCTTCTTGCTTTAAGAGTTTTTGGAAATTTTTGCAAAACTAACAAGACAAAAACTCGATCATCATTTTTACAGTGAATATGGATAAACAAATCATGGCCTACATGATTCTAAAACATATAAAAGATGTTGCTAGAAGGGATACAGCTCTGGCCTGATGTTAAGTAGAATTATTTTTATGGTAACACTTTATTTTGATGGTCAATTTGAGCATTAGTAGACTTTCTGCTTAAAATCTGTTGATACTGTAACTTAAATTCAACAAACGGACCATCTAAATAAAGTGTGACCATATTTATTAAATTACCCGCAAAATACATGTGTTTTAACCCTAAACATACCCATCACAGTAACACAAAAATTAGTATTTATTGTTGTTCACTGTCGCAAAAAGTATGCTATATTGATGTGCGCATACCCAAGTGTCCGCAGCTGTATCCCTTATAATCTTTGGGACATTCTACCAGAAACGTACATGATCTGTCCCTGAAATAAAAACATAAATACAGTAAATAAAAGGTATTTCATCCCAAAAATCGGGATGGTTGAGTTCTGTGAGTTGTTCTGTAAAGGAAAATGTCATTCATTTGGTTCTCAGATTTGTTTTCTTTATTAAAAACACTTTACAAACGTGCAAACCCTGTCATTGTCCTTGTCCTTAGCCCAATTGAACCTACAGCTTTAATAGTTTTATTATGCTAAAAACTGTAAGTTAGCAAAAAATAAAAAAAATCAGAAATATCAAGTTTAAGTTGTTATCATTCACATCAATTGATAAAAAACAAGAAACTATAAACAAATTCTACAAATAAATACTATTTTACAATTGTCCCTGTCACATTTGCATTAAATTTAACATAAAATACGTACAATGTACCTTTAAGGCTATATGACTCAGAGGAAGTGACATCATTTGATGAAGGAGAAGCTGACAGTGATCAAGGATGCGTTCTATCATTGAATTGTAAAATAGTTTTGAGGACGACAAGCTTAAAGGTCAGGCCCTGCCACAATTTAAACAAGTGAAAATGTACATTTCTGGAAGAATGTCCTCTTTACCTCAAAATAGTGTCAGAAATTCATTACACACACACACACGCACACACACACACACACACACATACACATACACAGTTAGATTTGCTGTAAGAAGACAAATTTTTGATACCTGTCATGAACTGTAAAGACCAACTTTGTGACTGCGGTGTGAAAAAACAAAGTATCATCGAGCGTTCAGTCCTTTTATTGTCACATCTTGTGACATCATGTTCAGTTTTTTGGTTCATTTTGATGTCCTTGGTCTGTGTTGCATTTATATTTCAGTCGAACCGCACCATAATCACATTATTTACAAGCAGACCGAGACCTATCTTTTCCGTGGTCTCAGTACAATTGTTTTGTGTGTACTTCAGACTGCAGCGTTCAGACTTATTCAGATGATCCACACTAACAACGCCATCACACCAAGGGTTCGTTTTAATCAAATTACTCCTGCCAAGTGCGAACACGACCTCAGATCTGCACAATTTAATCATATCACTTCAACCTCCATGCTTTTGAGTGAGATTCCAGGTGTGTATTTTGTGTTAGGGCTGCAAAATATATTGTTTCAGCATCGATATTGCTATGTGGTCATTTGCAATAGTCACATCGCAGGATATTCAATGTTGAGTTTGTGTTATAATTCATCATTTGCATGAGCTTTTGATGCCTGTGATTAAATAATGACCTCAAAAGCATTTAGGCATAATACATTGTACCATTTGTGAATTTAACAGTGATTAATTTTCTTGAATTATTTTTATTTTTTATCATTCAGTTACTGTACTTTGAATACTGTTAGACTCGGAAAATGATAAAACACTTTATTTCAATTGTATCTTTTTTTTATATTTATAGATTGTTATGTATAAAAATACTCACAACACTTGCAAATACAGAAATGCACTGCAAATAGCTCAGACCACAATGAAAATGTGCCGGGGAACCCCAAAAAGTTTATACATTGTTTATTAGATTTTATAAAGATGCACTCCCACTCCAGAATCATCCCAATCGATCAAACATGATGAATTCTTTCCAAATATAGATATTAAAATTATTTGGTGAAATTGTATTCATATCGCAATATAAATAGCAAAATAAAAAAAAAACGCAATGCTAGATTTTTCCAATATCGTGCAGCCCTAGTTTGTGTAATCTGAAATATGTACGCACATGCTTAAAGACAGGAGACACTCAGCCAAATTCCCTGCTTAAACACAATTCATTGATATTTACACATTGTTCCAACACTACATAAATCTGTGAGCTATAATTACGATAGTAACACGCTATATTAGTCTGTCACTCAGTATGTTCTTCATACTCCCCACCCTCTCTCTTTCTCTCTCTCGCTTAACTGAATGCCAAACAAAAGCACCTTAATGTGCTGGGAGAGAGAGATTATGGCGCTTTTATTGAGAACATGTGGAAATAATTCTCCTATAATCTCCAGTAATTGTAAGTCTGATATAAGGACAGCCTGGAGTTCATTTTCAGTAACATCTTGACTGATTGAGTTATTATATCACATTTGTGGTCCAAGCAAATGATGTGGTCATTTGACGAAAGGGTCGTTAAAGTGTTTGTAGGATCTGGCGAAGATGTTCATGTCGAACAAGTTAACATGTATAGCAAACAATATTGTCCATGTACTTTCAGTCAACTCGCCCTGCTGATTTATTTATTTTTTTCTACATGCCACTTCCTTTTTTTCTCCCTTTATTCCAGTGACAGAATGTTCTCTGAGCTCAAGGTGAAAGTGAAATGTCAACCAATCAGAGCTGCTGAAAGAAGGACCTCCTAGCCTGACAAACTAGCTGGCAAATGCTCATTAACCTGCAGAAGTAGTTCACCTATTAATGAAAATTATGATTTTATGATCAATATGAGCAATATCACACAAGTAGCTGTGAGATTTGGGACTATATCAACACAGCATACCAAATGACTCAGGTATCGTGTTGAAATTCAGCCATTTTGCACAGATGCAAATGTGTATTTATACAACAGTTTGACTGCAAACAACACATCATTTCTTAAAGGGGACTTATTATGCAAACATGACTTTTATAAGGGGTTTAAACAAATTGTGTGGCAACAGTGTGTGAATATATCCAGCATCTAATGGTTAAAAATGAATCCACTTTTAATTTTTTTATATCACACTTGATATAAACAGTCTGCAGAAACACTTTGGTTGACGTTCTCCCTTTGTACATGTCATCAGAGGGGGAAAGTCCTGCCTATTAGTGACGAGCTCTCACTTATTAGCATAAACAGCCCTGAGTGAGAAGCAGCCATCTGTCATTAGTTTTCACTGTGCCGTACCATTTTCACCAATATTTCTGCGACTAATGCCGAGTTCAGACTGCATGATTTTAGCCCCGAATTTGACTCGGCGGCAGGTTTTGAGAAATCGCTAACAATTGCCTGAAATCACAGGCAAATCGGTGCTCGTTCACGTGAGTAACAATCACACAGTGTGAACTTTCAAAGACACGATCTGAGAGAATCGCTAATGAGTCAAAATCACGCTGTGTGAAATGTTTCCTGATTGAAAATAACATCAGCGATCACCTACAGCCAATGAGAGAGCAGCATCCACAAGTATGTGTATCTGCAGGCCAGCAGGAGATTGGGGAAGAAGTCAAAAGGGCTTCTTTTCAGTCTATTTGAACCCAGGAAATGGAGGAAATCTAGTGGAAATTTGGCAGGAGTGTCTGTGCCTGTTTAACGTGTCATCTGAGCAATACAAAAACTGGGTTGAAAAAGAAAAAAGTTGAGAAATTGCTAATTCCCTTCAAAGGCCAGGTGAGCAAAATAAGACCATTTTCTACGCCACTAAAGACTTCTTTCTCATTATGTGGGTAATAACAAAATATACACTATGACCTTGCATTGTTTCCATGTCACTTCCCATGTGTGTTTGGTTGTGAGATGTAGTTTGTGGACCAAGACAACTTTGTTGTCGATTATTCCTATTGTAAAGTCATGCAGTATGAAACCCCCTGTCGCCGATCCATCTTGCAGTGTAAACAAAGCAGCAACGAAATGCTAGCCCAGATAGTCATGCTGTGTAAAAACATCTATTACACAACTACTTTGAAAATCGTGCAGTTCGAACTCTGCACAAGAAACATAAGGGGGGAGGTTGGACAGAACAATACGGGAGGTGGGTGGGAGATGGGTCTGAAATACGGGAGACTCCCTGAAAAAACGGGAGTGTTGGCAGGTATGAAATGTACACTCCAAAGACTGCCTTCTTCTAAACAACATTTTCAATTTTTCACAGAGATAACATTAGTCCTGTTTCAAATCTGCCGCTATGCTGACTCATAGCCGTTTGTAGCTCCGCCCTCTTTTAAAAAGAGCACAATCTCATTTGAATTTAAAGTGACAGTGTCCAAAACTACACATTTTGAACACAGTCTATAAGGGGCAATTTCAAAGAGTTATACAAAATCATGTGTGTGGTATTTTGAGCTGAAACTTTCCATACACACACTAGGGATATCAGATTTTAAAAAACGTTTTGAGTAACTAATTTGTCACTGTACAACAGAATTATTGTTTTTCCATTGCATTATGTGGAGTATTATAATATATATTAGTGATGGCAAAGCAGGATATAAGTAAATTGCTCCTGTATATGAGTTGGCCGGCAGCTAGCTCTGCAACTCTCTTATGATTGCCCAGTTAGTACTTGGATGGGAGACCACATGGGAAAGCTAGGTTGCTGCTGGAAGTGGTGTTGTGGAGTATTGAGACCAGCTGGGGGCGCTCATTCTGTGTGCCCCAGTATATTGATGGGGACTCTTGCTGTTTTTCGTTAAACTTTCGTTAAACGCAATATGGCTGTCATTGCGTCATCCAGGTGTACACTGCACACTGGTGATGGATGAGGAAATTGTGCAGAAAAGAGCTATATAAATACAAAGAATTATGTATATAAAAATTTGTTTACATGATTTTGGAGATTCTATAACATCAGTATTTAGGCATTTACATTCATGTACACCACCAAGAGCAGCTTCAACATGAACATTTAGTCTGAAAATGTACATTTTTACCTTAAAACTCTTATAAATGCATTGTGACAAACAACAACAGTATTTGCCAAACTTCATTCCTCCATCATGAAACGCTTTGTGATGGTGTAGTAATACAAAGCTGGAGTGCTGGTGTCAACCAATCAGATTCAAGAACAAGAAGAAACTGTAGTATAGTTGCTGTAAAATCATTCTTACGGATTCAATGAACTGAACTAAATGATTCGCTAAAATGAATAAAACAGTGCATTCATAAATGTCGCCTCTTTTTAGCAGTAGTGGAAAGAGTACTGAAAAATCATACTCAAGTAAAAGTACCATTACTTGCCCAGAAACGTAGTGCAAGTAGAGTAATCGTATCTGTTGTGAATATTACTCAAAGTATGAGTAAAAAGTAGCCCTTTTAAAAGTACTTGAGAGTAGTGAGTATTACACTGTGAAAAGCTGATGTATTTACATTTAGTGCTTATTTAAGGCCATTTGGTGATCCCACAGTCTTCATACAGTAAGCATTCGCCATCTTCTCATCAGTTATAAGCAGTCAAAACAGGGTTATTGCGTGTAAAGATTTTTATAATCTTTTTGGACACTTTTAATGCTTCCAAAAGGTTTGCTGCTTTTATAAAGCGCCCATGTCTTAAGGTAGTTCAGTATGATGCAATTTGCTTTTTATGTGTGATTTGATTAGACAGGAATCACAGGACCGATGCCGAGCCAATCCCCATAGACAAGAAAAAATAAAGTAGTGACTGCAGGTTGAAGGAAAATAGTGGAGTAAAAGTACCGATACTGCACTAAAAATGTACTCAATGTACTTTTTTAAAACTGCTTAGGAAATACAATTCCTGAGAAAAAACTACTCAATTACAGTAATTTGAGTATTTGTAATTTGTTACTTTACTGCCTTTTAGCATGCAGAAAAAAAAAAGTTTGGATGGTTTTCAGGGAATAACTATTTTAGTTTGTTCCTGAAGCATTGTTATTTTTTACTTTTAATGATTTATCATGCCTTACAAATCAGGTAGTAATCAAAAGTAATGCGAAAACAAAATTTGATGAATCTAATATCCATCTGACATGTACTGTTCAGATGACTTACTCTCATTGTTATTGTGTGATCTTAATGACGCGCGAAAATTGCCCTTAATTCACCCCTCCTTATTATGGTCAATTTGCAACAAATGCTTTGGAACACTTTACTATGAGTATGATGTAGACAGATAATTACACAATATCAGCCCTTCATTACTCCACCTTAACCAGACTTAATGAGAAATTCATTACCCATTTCCACATTTCCCTGCTGCCCCTGTCTTCAAGGCATACACCCAGCATACAATATCTCTTCTTCTGCTATCAACAGCAAAATCCTTCACCTCTCTTTTTCTTCCTCTCCGACTGCTTTCAATAGAGATCAGAGGATTATTTGCCAGCGTGAATGCTAAACAAGGGAACAGAGAGTTTAGCTTTATCCAATGTGAAGTTATTATCACATTAATTCTGATGAGCAGCTAATGAGCATCGGGGATTGAAAGCTACAATCCATACAGAACTGTTTTGTAGATGCTTGGATTTTTTTACTGTTATTTCTTAAAGGGGTAGTTCAGCCAAAAATGAAAATTTTCTCACCATTTACTCACACTTAGAGGTTCTAAACTTTAATAAGTTTCTGAATAGCATTGGTAAAAAGCAGAATACAAAAAACAAGATGAAAGTCAGTGGCTGCTGAGTTTTATTGTGTTCAACAGAAGAAAGAAACAAATTTGGAACAAGTGAAGAATGTTTTGGAAAATTTTAAGGTGATCTATCCCTTTAAAATTCAAAACTTTGGCATTAAGAATTGAATACTTTTATTCAAGCATTATTGTGCATTAAGTTGATCAAAAGTAAAATATGCAAAAAATTTAAAAAACATGTTTCATGAGCTTTTTTTGATACCAAAAACTGTAATAATTACATTGAATATTCAGGTTGGAGTGGCACGGTGGCTGAGTGGTTAGCGCTGTTGCCAGTATCTACATTTTTTTTGGCAGTTTTTGTTTTTGCAAATCCGCCAGAGGTCGATGTGTACGCTTTTTCAGATGTCAAATTTCTCTAGCGAATGCTATTCTCTCCTGCTCCTTACACGTAAATCCACTAGAGGCCACTGTTGACTAACTCACTGACTGGCTGACCAACAGACTGATCCCCCCACCCTCCCCCTTCTCTAAACCCACCCGCAGTGTTTTGAAAAGCAATCCAGAAAAAGAAAACCCCCCTGATTTTACCACGTTTCAGATTTTACCATACTCTCACCCTGTTATTTACTTGTTTATTTTATTTTTTTGGATTCTGTTTTTGTATTACCTGCTTTCTGGAACCATTCTACACTGGACTCGAACCCTGTCTTCACGGTCAACTCTGCTCTTCATCTTAAGTCCGCCAAAGTACGTGTCGAGCTAACCAGACAAACTGGTAACAGCTGGAAAGCCGTCCACATGCAGGTAAGCGCTCTGCTGGTTAGTGAGAAAAGGAACGGCGTCATACCACCCCGTATCGTTCATTTGTAAGATGAAATGCAGCCATACGTAGCTCTGGCTACATAATTCGTGATCTCTAGAAATGTATATACGTTTTCAGAATTAGCCCATGTTGGTCGCCTCACAGCAAGAAGGTTGTTAGTTTGAGTTCCGGCTGGGCCAGTTGGCAGTTCTATGTGGAGTATGTGGATACAAAGACATGTATAATTGAATTGATTAAAGTCGTCCGTAATGTATGAGTGTGTGTGTGAATGCGTGTGTATGGGTGTTTCCCAATACTGAGTTGCGTCTGGAAGTGCCATAAAACTTATGCTGGAATAGTTGGTGGTTCTGCTGTGGCAACCTCTGAAATAGAGAGTCTACTAAAACGAATGAATGAATGATTGAATGAATATTCAGGTTTATCATCGCAATGATGAATTACATTCTCAGAAATTAGAAGGTATTGATTATGGAAATTTTAAAAAACAAATTTATTATTTAAATTGTAAAAATATTTCACAGTGATACTGATTTTAGGCGAAGGGTAAAAACGGAGGTTGGAGCCAGCTCCAAGTGGGTGGGCTTCGAGCTCCAAGTGGGCTGTACAAACCAGGAGTTTTTATTTATTTGATGTCTTGTACATGACACAGAGTCCAATATTGTGCTTTATGAATGTCTACACCTACCCAAACCCTAAACGCAACCTCACAGTAACCTGATGTGTTTTATTAATATCTGCTCCACCTGCACCACCTAAACAAAACCTACTTGTGGTTAAAGTCCCTCCCACGTGGAGGTCACCCAACCTACTTCTGGTGTAATCCCTCCCACTTGGAGGTCTCCGGGCTGCAGCAATACCTACTTGGATTTTAGTGCACTTTTGAACAAGCAAATGGCGACCTGGTCAACAAAAGAGTATGTTTCCACAACAAATACACACTAAAAAAAATATATATATATATATATATATCTTAAGGTGTTTGTAAGTTTCAAGAACAGATGACAATGTTGTCACAATGACAACTAAAAATGGTACATTATTTATGCCAGATCAGTAGTTGACAATGCTTCTTTGTAAAGAAACACACAAACCCATTTCAGAATGCCACCAGAAAGCAATTGTTGTGTAAATGAAAAGCCACAATAATGTAGCTTAATGGGGTATTTGGGGTGTTTTTCAGCCAATGATAAACTTCCAGTGAAGCTTAATGTGACTATTTTCAATTTCATATGGTTCCTTTACAGCATCAATGTTGTAATGTAATTACAAAACATTCAGTTAAATAGACTTAAGCATTCATTTAGTTGTTTAAGTGTAAAATAAGATGAAAGACCGTTTAACCACTAGCACCGTCAGGATCAGCAGGCTAGCGCAGAAACTCCATTGTAAATACTGGGGTAAAATAAACTGTCATATTTTAAAGACATGGCGGGGGAAAATGTAATTTAATGCAGTGCTTCTTGTCCGGTCTGAGACCTATCAGGCAGTGAAGATCACTGATTTTTAAATGATTCTCAAATGTGAAAATTTTATAATGGAAAGACAGTTCACCGGAGGCATGGAGGCTGGCTGGCTGAAATTTAAAGTCTAAGTGCGTATACCCCATTAAATGCCGTCAAAGGACAATATATGTAAAGCTTTTGTAGATGTTTGCCTAAATTGGTCATACATTTGAACCAAACAACAACAATCTGAGTACAGTCTGCTTAACATTAGGAAATGCTGACTTGCATAAATAAAAAGTTATTAAAAATGTGTTAAGGCCTTGATGTCTACAGTTAGACAAACTGTACACAAATGGAGAAAGATGAGCTTGGTTGCAGTTCTCCATAGGAGAGGGCGTCCTGCAAAGATGACTGCGGGATCACAGCATAAAATACTTAAAGTGTAAAGGATCTTATTATATTTTTATATTGCAAATATTCTGTGGACAGCAGATCCAACCAAAGTCAAGATGTTTAAAAAATAAAAGGCAGAACACACCAACATCTCACCCCGACTGTAATGCACTGCATGATGGTTTGTGGCTGCTCTGATGCCTCGGGGCCTGGACAGCTTGCTGTCATTGACAGAACAATGAATTCCCATGTTTATCACGACATTTGCAGGAGAATGTAAGGCCATCTGTCCACCAATTGACACTCAACAGAAGTTAAGACAGTTACTTAAGGCACAGGAATAAACCAGTAGAATAATGTCTTCAACAGGACTTACCTTAACCTGATTCAGATGTTTTGGCATGGATTCACACCTCACATGCCAAGGATATTGCTGAATTGAGTTTTGCAAAGAGAAATGGTGCAAAAAAAGAATCCTCCTGAATGCTGCACAGGTCCGAGAGTTTAGTACTGCCAAAAGAACGCTAACTAGTTACTAAATCAACATACTTTGCAAAGAGCATTCATCAGTGTTGAACAAGTTACTTGAAAAATGTAGTGAGCTAAGCTATTAGCTACACTACTTAAAATGTAGCTTAACGACACTAAAAGCTACACCATGGGAAATGTAGCAAGCTAAGCTAAAAGCTACTTTGCAAAAGTAGCTTCACTACATTTAAGCTATTTTTGCAATTTTCATTTTTAAATCGAAGCAACTTAAATTATCATTCATATCTTAGTGATCACAAAAACTGTCAATGAATCATATGAGGCGGAATTGTTCAGTTCAGTTATTTACTGTAAATAATATATATTGTACCAAACAGAAACAAATTATAATATAAAACAGCAAAAACAAAACATTCAATAAAACCAGGTGTTACACATTTAAAATACTATAGTGATGTATAGTTAAGGGAAATATTTACACTAACTTTCTTATTGTAATATCATTAATAACTATCATGAATTAATAGTAACTACCGTAGTATACTTTAGGCTTTACTACAGTAAAATATATATCAAGGAAGTTTCTTGTGTCAGCCCAATGATTGATTTGCGACATCACCGACCAGAGCGAGAGGTGGTAGTAACGCACCAAAAAGTGTCAACCATCGTAAAACAGGAAGAAGAAGAAATCGTCTTTCTCGCCATCATATGGATTTACCTTCATCGGCTAGCCACCGGCCTCACAGCTCCGTGAATGCCGGTGCTGTCACTTATTGATCTGCGATCAGTAAATGTAGCTTGTGTGGACGCTACTGCGCCACTTGAGTAAAAAACTAGCTTCGCTACTGAAAAGCTATTGGATTTATAAAGTAGCGACGCTACCGTCATGCTACTGAGAAATGTAGTTAAGCTAGTAGCGTTACTACTTGAAGCGAAGCTGCTGCCCAACACTGGCATTTAATACAATTCAATAGTTGTTTTATTGTAGTTTTTGTCTTTTTTTCCTTTTAAATGAAAATTTTTTTATTTATTTATGAATTCATACAGTATAATAATTTTATTTTTAACATTTACTTTACAACATCCTACTAAAATAAATCATTATATGAGCAATATCACACGAGTAGCAGTGCGATGTGGCTGCATATCGACACTGGTGGAAGGCGTGCGGTGGCACTTGGCCACAGGTCGAGTTCCTTAGTGTCCCTCCCCTACTGAAAAAAAACAGCTAAAACCAGCCAACCAGCCTAGGCTGGTTTAAGCTGGTTGACCAGCCTGGTTTTAGAGGGGTTTTGGCCATTTCCAGGCTGGTTTCCAGCCATTTCCATCCTGGTCTTAGCTGGTCAGGCTGGGAGATGACCAGCTATAACCAGCTTGAACAGCCTAGCCAGGCTGCAGCCCAGCCAAAACCAGCTATGTCCAGCTTAAACCAGGCTGGCCAAAACCCCTCTAAAACCTGGCTGGTCAACCAGCTAAAACCAGCCAACCAGCCTAGGCTGGTTTAAGATGGATTTTTCAGCAGGGTCTAGTGACGATATACAAATAGGTCACACTGCTACGAATGTGATATTGCGTTTATACAACAGTTTGACAGCATAATCGTGTGTATAAAAAAGAAAAGCCAAAGCAACGCAATCACTACCAGATTACTGTTGTGTAAAAAAAAAAAAAAACACTAAACACATGCAGGAGTTTCTTCTCTCTTTCTTTTTACTGAACTAGTCTACAGTAACGAAAACAAGAGACTCATTAGAAACAAACAGATGGCCAACCAAAAAGAAACTCAGGATTATACAGAGAGTGGCCAACACAAAATACATACGTTCCTAATATGTAAGTCCCATCTCACACTCAATACACCATAATTACTATGGTAAAAATACAGCACTGCAACATACAAAAGAGAGAGATCGACTTAGAAAGTCACTTACCCGATTTATAATGATTTGATCAGCTGTAGTTTAAAATTACGTTGAGTTTTCCTCCTCTAAGGGATCATTAAGTGGTCTCTGTTGCCATCTTGTGAAAGGCGTTGTGTTTAGTCATGAATATTTAAAATAGGCACTATCCTTATAAATAAACTGCATAGTTGCAATCTACACAGCTACATTCTCGCCTAAAAAAAGCCTCAAAAGTACATTATGTTGTCTAATAGCTGCAATATTGGTCTAACTGTTGTGAGTTTATTGATCTGCTGTAACTCTACGTGGGCGGAGTAATACAGAAGGGTGAGAAGAGGCTGTAGGAGTGCTGATATTGCAGAATATTGCACTGCTTCCAGGCAATATATATATATATATGAGCAATTCCAGCGTTATGGATGTGACATTTGCAGTAAAAATTCAAAACATAAATTCACAGAGAAAGTATATGTTAACAATCTAGTGAAACATCTGTTTATATTTGCCAAAACAACTCAGAAAAATATCAATCTGTGAACATTTTATATATTTTAAATAAGGGAAATAAACATGCGTTATGGATGTGACAAAAAAAAGTCTGTGAGTTTACAGTATGCAACATACTTTGTAGAAATTTTGTGATTTAAACTGCTCAACCCAAAAGAAATAGTGCTAATCAAATGGATAAGAGTTGACTCACTATAGAACGAAAAGGATTTATTTTATTTTATTTTACATTTTATTTTATATTACATTTTTACAAAAAAATATTTGTTTCGGATGTGACATCTCTCCGTTAAGGATGTGACAGATGTGAAATTAGCATTTGAGTGACTTTGTTAAATCAAATATAATAGTTTGAAAACATTGACAGAGACAATAAATATATAAATACGTATATATTTATTTATTTATTTTAACAAGATAAATTCATAGTTAATCATTTATACTAAAATATTAAACCGATTTTTATGAAGTTTAACTCACATTTATCAATGAATCAGCCATGCAAACATAATCATTTAATTCATGGAAAATATTTGAACCAAAAATAATCTCTAATGCATCAGACACAGCTACTTCTCTCTTCTGAATGTTTTCTGTGAATATCTTTGAATATAACAGTTTTTTTTTTCAGTATAGACACACTCACACCAATCTGTATATAGAAACGCAGGTAAGTCCAATGGGTTACATACTTTTTTCTTGCAACTGAAGCAGGAAAAGCAGCCAAACCATACGCAGTCAATCCTCAACCTCGGCCAGAACTTCTGCTCATTACAGTACGACTCAGTTGTGCCAATGAACATGACATATATCATATTTTCATCCAGCTTTCTCTTAACCAATTTTCATCTGACTGATTGGATCAAAAGTAAAAGTAAAACCCTTCCCGCTCCCTGATCTTAGATTTTGATACATTAGCCTGTGAATGATAGGCCAAACACCTTCCTTAATTGCTTTTTTTTTCTTGTAGTGTCTCAATTTATTTCTGAAAAGCCAAAGCACATACTCTGCTTTTTTATGATGGATGGTGCCGCAGAAGAGGTTCAGCTCCAGGAAGGCACGAGGTGCTGTGATTAACGATGCTGCATGGAGTCCCACCGGAGCCCAGGAGGATGATACAGTTGTGTGAAAACAGCTGCTTCTGTGAGGAGATAGAGGGCTCCGGGCAGGAGGCATAACCCTCCGAGTCGCACCGCGGACCTGTCAAGATGGAAAGACCAGAAACATGGGGTGGGCTGCTGTGCTGGAGAAAGGATGGAGAACATGTGGACGCTGAAGGTCAGAGAGGCGAAATTTGATCCAATATTAGACTAAGAGCAATTATAGTGGAAAAAAGCAAAGGGAACACAAAAGTAGAAGTTTATGCAACAAAAACTCAGTAATGACTCTTCAACTGAGTCTGCAGTGCACTGGCCTGATATAACTACTATATCGTCAAGGTGTTTTTGTGCACCCTGTTATATTTTCCGATTATACCCAATCATCCGTCACACAGACAGGGCAGGTGTTATTTATGTCAGAACTGTACGTGCTGCGGAGTTGGGGTGACTTTGAGAAACTTTTTACAAGCTTCTTACTCTTAGAGTTCAAATGTAAAACCCCAACATTGAATGTTCATCAAAATGCACCAATTATTGCTTTTTAAATGCATTGTGCAAAAAAAAAAAAAAAACAGTTTGTAAATGTAAGGAAATCACAAAGTTTTTAAGATAAAACTGGATCATCAATGAAGTTATTGCCTCTTTAAAATGGAATCATTAAGAATTTCTAATACATTTGCATGAGGCCAGCCAATCCGTTTCATTGAATGTACTCAAAACATCTACGTTGACGTGGCCTCAAACACTGGAGCATGTTTTTGTCAAAATCATGTCTAGAATGTTTATGAAATGATTGCGTACATACAGACTCTTGTGTCTATGATATGATCATGCATCCTATGCTTACATACATCTACAGCACTATTCGGGCTGTAGTTGTTCCTCATTGGGGATGAAAGAGATTTTCATTATTTACTGGAGGTAGTTGGTGATTTTACAGCTGTCCGAATCCCAAATGTCTGTGTTTTTCTCTCAGTACCCATGTGAAAATCCCAAGCTCACTTACCTACTGTTTTTTTGACAAACACTGAGGTCCTGTGGTTATTTAATTGTCTGAATCCACATGTCTGAGTTTCTAACTGAGATCAATCCAAACACGCTCACCTTTTGAAATGCCGTTTTGTGGCACTTTGTGGTGTAAAAATGGACACTGTGCTAGAGAGTTTGGGCCCTATCATACAGCCGGCGCAATAAGGCGCAAGTCGTGTTTGGCATGATTTGTTGCTATTTTCAGACCAGCGTAACCCTAATTTTCAAGTGTTGCGCCAGGTTGTTTAAATAGCAAATCCATTTGTGCCACTTTGTGGACTCATGAGCGTGCTGGTCTAAAATAAAGGTGTGTTAAGGCGCATTGTTGCCGCATTGTTGCTATTTTGA
Organism: Danio aesculapii; assembly: GCF_903798145.1. NCBI lineage: Eukaryota > Metazoa > Chordata > Actinopteri > Cypriniformes > Danionidae > Danio > Danio aesculapii. The sequence goes on from NC_079448.1 coordinate 37,399,387, forward strand.
AGAACTGAAGTAGACTGCGCCATTGACCAGCTGAAATCATGTCTAAAGTCCAGCGCAGAGTGCGTTAGTTATGCACCTATGCGGGTCCAAACGCTTAGACATTGCTTAATACACACAGGATGTACAGCAATACACAAATATCTTTACATATAAAAAATTAAAGGATTAAAATGTTACAAAAATTATTATTTTCTACATAGATATAAAAACCACTGCCTCCATGTTCTTCATGCCTCCATGCCTTTTTTTCAATTTATGACAATTTGCATTTGTAAAATGCTATTATTATTAGTAGTTGTATTTATTATATGCATATTTATATTTGTTTTTATAAAAACAAGTTTATATTTGTCCACCTGTTGGGTTTTGGAGACGTATGCATCACCATATGGGGTATAAGTCACATATGAGACGTGTGTTTGGATATAACTTTTTTGACCACACTTCGTTATTATTGTTCATTTATTAGTTTGCTGGAAATTAGAACTGAATTTAGAAATAGTTTTGAAACAAATATTTGCGCTTAACAGACAAAATTAAATAAGTAGGCTTATGGATGTCTTCAGTGGAGTGTGCACAACACCGTTTCCTTATCCACAAAAGTAAAGGAGTAAAGTAAAGAGTAAAAGTAAAGAGAAAGAGAAAGTAAAGAGGCCGACTGGAGGAGGCTCGTTCTTTATGCTCACGCTGCAGATTGTCTGTGTAACTGTTTCCTCGCTAGTGAAGCATTCAGTTTTTTTTTACTTATAAATTCCACTATGTAAATAGCGAATGCACCATGGCGCAACGCTGCTGACTCTTAAAGGAAGCGGAAGATGAGACTGATTGGTTTAATGCACGTTATGCTCAAAACAAACCCATAACTCATTAAGAGAATAAGCACAACCCTGTTAAACCATGCATGGTTTTCCATCCTTAAAATAGTAAAAGTCGATTCGGACATGCCCTTAATGCTTTTGCGTCATGCGCTTTAGACTTTGAGCCTAGATCGTTAAAATAAAGCCCTTTGTGTCTATGTACTTTTTTTTAATGACTAGCTGTAAAACCACCTTTTTGTATTGCTTTGCTCAAATATTGGCTGTTGTCATGATGATCACACTGACGATTGTGCGTTTGGTGTGAGTTTGATCAGGTTTAGAACTAAATTCAGCCGCAAAGTGGATCTTGTGAACCAGATTGTGGATTCCACGTCTAAATATTAATATCTGATTGAGCATATGAATGGCCATGTGAGATATGTAGTTGGTTGATAAGATTACGAACCCAGATGTCCACCACTAATTCATAGTCATCTGAAAGCATAATCACTGAGGAGCTATGGAGATTTTTCTTTTACAGATGTCCCTATTAGAAACAATTGCAGTCTCGTGTGAATCATTCATGCATACAAATAAACTCTTTGCTTATACAACTGTAAAACACTTATAAAAGATATATATATATATATATAAGATCTCATAATAAACCACAAACTAAGTAAAATTGACTAGTAGAAATGACCTGTTTATGTTGTCCTTGTGATAAATGTTGGGGTTGATCAACTAGTTCTTCCAATGTATCATCTCCCACTCAAAATGATATAGTGAAATCACTGTAATCTTTACTCTGTGGAGTGTGTATGTTTGCTGAAGGAAGATAGACTTCTGTCAGATAATGAGCCTTTCTTTTTTGTCAGTCTGATTGGATGTCAGGGTTTTAAGTGATTCCAGCGATATTGTTTCTCATTTGTTGTTGTGCAAACCTTCCTATTTGTAGCTTTAGTTCATGATTTGTGTGAAAAGGCCTTTACTCCGTTTTGATGCCCTAAACCATAGACGAAAAAATGTGTGTCAATGCATGATGCATATTGATGTTTGACTCATTAGAAACTACTGTGAGATTACTAGAGAGCAGTGAATATTTGATCAAAGCGACCAGTCAATATTATTGTAGAACATAGTCTTGGACTTGGAAAGAAAATTGAAGATCACATAAAATATTTCTTTTTTCTCTCTCTCCAACTCTTTTGCTCACACTCAGTACCTAATGAGAACAAGGGAAAAGCCAAAAACTGATATGCTATGTTTATTTATTCAGCAGACACTTTCATCATATTCATCATAAAGGGGCCAAAAAGCACAAGGAGTGCTGGTAATACAAAGTTTCAGACATCGTTTAGAGTAGCACAAGTGAGAACGGGGAGTAATTAAGCAGCACAGAGGATTTTTTTTTCATTAGGATAGTTAAATGGATAGATCACCTAAAAATGAAAATGATGTCAATAATTACTCACCCTCATGTCGTTCCAAACTCCAGAGACCTTCGTTCATCTACTGAACTCAAATTAAGATATTCTGGAGGAAATCCAAGAGCTCCCAAGTCCTCCTTAGACAGAAACAGTCCAGACCCCAGAAACGTACAATAAAACACTGTCAAAACAATCCACTTGTCTTCAGTGGTTCAGTCTGAATATTACCAAGCTACTGCAATACTTTTGTGTATGCATAAAACAAAAATAATGACTTTATTCAACAGTTTCTTCTCCTCAATGTCAGTTTATTGTACGCATTCATAAGCACTGTGCAGTGATGTATGTGCCCTGGATGCACACAACTTCATATGTTTGAAGCAAAGCACAGGTGTATCTGAGGTAATACGTCAGCAGTGTTACTAAGTGTGACAAGCATAAAGAGCACAGAGCTCATGAATGCTCTCACTATTAAAATCAGTGGCGGATTTAGGCATGGGCAATATGGGCGATCGCTCGGGGCGGCATCTTGCTGGGTGCGGCACAGGAGACAGTGCAAAAAAAAAAAACCTCCCCAAGGAAAATCACGGAGATACGATTTACTTTATGCAAGTGTATTAATTTAGATTGGTAATCCAAAAAAAAACTATAGGGGCCAATCACATTTGGCATCTTTTGCATCCGCAAGTTTGTAATTTCTCTATGTGCAACCGAAACAATGCTGGTAAAAGCAAATGGACACATGCGCAGAGAAAACCTTCACGAGCGCCTCACGCGCTCCTGTGTTAATCCAAGTTGTTTGCATGCACGCCGATAAAATACGCGCTGCTCATGTGCCGTGAAACTGGAGTAACAGCCTTTTGTGCAGAGGTGTTGTCATGCAGTGAGTTTTACAAGTCGACAAAACTAAAGTTTATATAATATGATGATGATGATGATGTTACTTTCACAAAGCATGACTATTAAGCAGAAAGGAGGGATAAAGATTCAGTGAGGTAAGACTTCATAACATTAATTCTCTGTCATGAGTCGGGTCTAAGACAACAGATAATCCTATAAAACATACTGTATATATATATAGATTATTTTATATATAAAGATTTCTTAAGTGGAGTGACGCAGTGGCGCAGTAGGTAGTGCTGTCGCCTCACAGCAAAAAGGTCGCTGGTTCGAGCCTCGGCTGGGTCAGTTGACGTTTCTGTGTGGAGTTTGCATGTTCTCCCTGCGTTTGCGTGTGTTTCCTCTGGGTGCTCCGGTTTCCCCTAAAGACATGCAGTACAGGTGAATTGGGTAAACAAAATTGTCTGTAGTGTATGAGTGTGAGTGAGTGAGTGTGTGTGAATGTTTTCCAGTGTTGGGTTGCAGCAGGAAGGGCATCCACTGTGTTAAACATGTGCTGGATAAGTTGGCGGTTCATTCCGCTGTGGCGACCCCATATTAATAAAGGGACTAAGCTGAAAAAAATGAATGAATAAAGATTTCTTAAGTGATTTTAGCATATCACTCCAGTTGTTACATTGTTTTACAGTAACATTTAGGATTGATTTCTGTTGTTTATTTAGAATAACAATTGTATAATAATATCTATAATAATTGTATTTGTACAATGTACTCCGTCCACTGAAAACACACATCACGTGACCACACACACTAACACACAGACACAGCCACAAAAGCTGTCATGCGCTGGTCTGATTTAATTAATCTTGTCTCTATCTAACGAATCTTCCGTCTTTTGAATCTATCAGGTACCGTGTCACAGCGTCAGTACACTGCTTCGATCTTTCGCTTTCAATTTTAGTGAAAACCTGAGATACTGTTGGTTGGGCACCTTTTTTACCGACCAAGTTTGTGGACGCCATTACAACGACACAGATCACTCTGCCTATTCATGCCAGGGTCCTGCGGAAAAAATGATTGACAGGTGGTAATTTGTGTGTAACTTTATTTAATTATGAATTGGTCGACATCGCTCAACCCTACACGGAACGCACATTTTTAGGAGAATAAATTACTTTAGCATTTTTTTCATATAAACCAGCATATTCACTCATGTTTCTTAAATATCTGCAATAATGTCATGGTATTTTTATGCTTTAGAGAAGTCAAAAACGTGCATTCAGCATCTTTAGGATACGTATACCAAAGAAAGTGTGTGATAGGCTCACTGTAGAAGAGTTATGCTGCTGAATTCTGAATCATTGGGGTTTGATTGCGCATTAAGAATGCTTAGCCAGAAGATTGCAATAGGGGCATATGTTGTGCAACTGTGTTAAATTGCAGAATTCAACTTGAAATCTGCAAATTTGCTTCTGTTCATTCATGTTCAGCATCCTGTAAGGTGTGGCGTATGCAATTCAGATTCCCTCTAAAAAAAGGAAAAAATGCCAGCCTTTCAGTTCATAAATTCAGTATTTTGCTCATCCCTCACAAACATGATCTCCTGTTACCAAGCACTGAGATAGCAGCAAGTAAGGGGAGGGAGAGGGAAAGGTGTAGTTCATTAAACCTTGAACTCCAGTTGGTGCTTCGGAGTTGTGAGTCTTCCTGACGGAGCATGCTAAGAAACATGTAAATGAGAGGGTAATGGTTGTCAGGTCCTGACAGCTTAAACAGCCTTTTAGTTCGCTGCGCTTATCTGTCATAAGAGGAAAAAAAACATTTAGAGAGCTCGCAGAGACAGCCGAGGAAGCGCGGCACATCATTATCAGAAAATGGTGGGATTCTCTCTCCGCATTTGCAGGCTTGTCTGAGTCGGGCCGCGCATCTGAGACTCACCCCCGGCCGTGCAAACAGTGCTCTGCCTGTCAGGAGAACAAGACATGCACTGACACAACCACGTTTTTTTATTGCCAATCACATACTCGCTACATCACCTCCACCCAGGGAGCATGTGTTAAGACTGAGGATGATTTGTACTTATGCAACACACAATCATACAGCCGCCTTATGAGAATGTGATGTGTGTCAGCGCTGTTTTATCTCCTCCTTTATGTGATTAACATCTTCATTCTGTTTTATTTTTCTCGCTCTCACACACATCTGTTTTCTCTTTTCCTCCCAACGTCTTGTAGCTTTATTGGAAATGTGCTGTTTTCAAGGGGAGGGTTGGTAAATTAAATGAAAATTTAAGAAAGCTGTAATCTGTTACACACTGTATGCTGTCAGATTTGTTATTCATTATTTTCTTTGATTTTTATTAGCTGTTAGAAAGGTGATACAGTCGTAGGTTACGGAATAATTTGGACCAAGTTTATAATAGAAAAACAGATGTTGGTGAATTTACTGTACTTACAGTGTCAGGAATAATGCACTGTACAGAAAATAACTCTTTCTCTAAACATTTAATTGTCATAAATGAAACAAATATTTAATCTTCTGCTACTTAAATGTTTAATGGACACTAATGTAATGTCAAAAAATGGGTGAAATAATGTTCAGTTATGCAGACAAATGGGTAAAATCCTGTGGTTTGAAGGATGATGGATAATTACAATAGTAAAAACCATATGTGATTATTAATTTGGGCCTTTAATATGTAATCAGATGATTCTTATTTGAAATATGATAACATTTTGGCATAAACTATTGTTACACTGAATGACATTTTAGCTTTTTATTTTTTTAAGCACATGAAAAACTAATCAACTTAATTGAAATGAATTATGTGTTAGTTGAACACTACCTGAAAAAATTATTGTCGTCGATCCCAGTTGTAAGAGCAACAAATAATAACTTGACTTCTCGTGGATCATTTGGAAAAGTGGCTTTTTCAGATGAATCATCTGTTGAACTGCATCACAATTTCTGCAGAAGACCTATTGGAACCAGCATGGACCTACGATTCTCACAGAAATCAATCAAGTTTGGTCAGGGAAAAATCATGGTTTGGGGTTACATTCAGTTTGGGGATGTGCGAGAGATCTGCAGAGTGGATGGCAACATCAACAGCCTGAGGTGTCAAGACATTTGTGCTGCCCATTACATTACAAAACACAGTAGAGAGTGCAAATTCTTCATCAGGATAGCGCTCCTTCTCATACTTCAGCTTCTCTGACTTTTCTTGTCTGACGTTGTTATCAAAGTTCCTGAAAGCAAAGAGATCCAGGATTGGCCAACCCAGTCACCAGACATTATTGAGCATGTCTGGGGTAAGATGAAGGAGGAGGCATTATAAGAGATGTGTCCTTGTTTTACGCAAGAAAACACTGTGTAATGCTACATATTGTTAGTGTTTTTTAGGTCTTTGTTTTGTGGGTGACAAAGTGTGTTTGTCGGTTGTCAACCTTTGCTAGTGTTCTGGAAGAATGAGTTTTTTTGAGACCTGAATAAAGTGTTTTGGTAGTTGTAGTGCATTTTGAATGTGAATTGAACTGCTTTGCCAAGCTGAAAGATGGTTAGGAGAATTGTCTGAAGAGTTTTGCAAAAGTGACCCAAGTATTGAGAAATGTTTCCTAGCATCTGTAAAATACTATAATAAGTTATTTGAGTGATTGCAAAGATGTAGGGATGCAATCGCCCAAGACCACGGGAGTCATACACAATATTAATTCTTTTTTCACAGCACCATGACTTTATATTCTATACTGTACATTATTTCTGTTAGGTGACAAGACTATTGTCTAAGCAAAGTCAGACCTTACTGTCCTAATTAATTAAATAAATATCAAGGCATGATCATATTTTATTTTGTTAAAATAAGCATAATCTAGAGGCCTTTGCCTTTAATATAAGCCACTTCTGATACCAAACGATCGACGAGAAGTCAAGTTATTTGCTGGGCTTAAAACTTAGATAGATGACAAGACTTTTGTCAGGTAAAGAGTAGGGTTAGACTTTATGAATCCTCTAGCATGTGCTCATTTAAATAAAAAAATATGCATATTTTAATACATCCGTGTTTGTTTGTGTATATACAGTCTCCAAATCTGCTAATGATGCTCAAAAACAAGTAACAAACAAGCTCCGAGACATGACATTTTCTCATTTTCTTTTCCTGCCGATGTCGAACTCTCACACACAAACTAGTTACTAACTGGCTAAAGTTCAAAATGAGTTTAATGTGTTTGCAATTGTGCCTTAAGCATAATGTGATCAGTACCATCTAATAGCCTGCATTGCTTCAGTTCCACGGGCCCGACAACTTCAATACCAGGCGCGCAGAAAACTCCCCCGGGTCCCCGAGGTCCAGCTCTGTAAGACGCAGGTTGTTGTGCTCTCTAAGGTCACTGCAGTTAACCTCTGTTCACTGTCTAGTCTGCAGAATCCAGCTGCCCTCCTGGGACAAAACAGGAAAGAGGCAGAAGAGACAGAAGTTGTTTGTGACACCTGTCCATAACTCCTCCGGCTCTGGCCAATGAAAACTCTGGGTGAACGTCCCACATTAATGAGAAACTGGCTGATGGAATCGAAAGTGAGTGAATGACAAGGAGGCACCTGAATGAACTTTGTCAGGTCATTTTAACTGCTTTGTTTCCGTAACAAAAAAGTCCCAATTTACAGCAGTCACAGCTGTAGTTGCTGCAAATCAAACACTGGGAATGTAAGACTTGGGAACAAGGAGTCTGTGGAAACAAAAACAGTATTTTACAGAATACACTCAAGAGTGTTTAATGAAAGACACTGTGTCTATTTTTTTTTCTTACGTTATTTATGCCCCTTTTGAATGCTGATTGCAGTTTGATGAGTGTTTAAACCATATAAATGGTTATTGTTTTGATCTGTTTCTACACTCTCAGAAATAAAGGTACGTGAGCTGTCACTGGGGTGGTACCTTTTTTAAAAGGTACAAATTTGTACCTAGAAGGTCTATATTAATACCGCAAGGGTACATATTAGTACCTAAAAGTACAAAAGTGTTCCTCTTAATTTTTTTAGGTATTAATATATACTTTTGAGGTACCAATATAGATCCTTTAAGTACAAATTTGTACCCTTTGAAAATGTACCACCCCACTGACAGCATGCGTTCCTTTATTTCTGAGAGTGTATATACAGTATATGTCTTGTAGAGAGGGTGAATTAATCAGAGCTTATTAATTAATCCAACTTCAGATTGAGTTTGATTATTTGTACTGAATTTTAATAGGAAGTTGTATGATAATGACAAAGAAAGGAATTACTGATTAGCATTATATTTATAAAAGATTAATAGTTTTTATATTATAGGACAAAAATAAGTATGGTCTTAATTTCTTAATTAACTTAAGATAAAATGTCATATAAGCAACATCAGATGATGTCACACCATGTTATTATTTATTAAATTGGTGACAATCTTAGGAGACCTTTTGATTAAGATCAACTTTTGGAGTTTTTTTGCTCAGCTCTCACCACAGCATTTCAGTCAGGATGAGGTCTGGGCTTTGACTGGACTATTGCACACCTTATTGGATATTGGACACCTTGATTTTCTTTTCTTTTTTTTCTATTTTGGCTTCAGTTCAATTGTGGATTTGCTGGTGTGCTTGGGATCATTGTCTTGTTCAATCCAGGCTCATTTTGATTACATACCCCTATATACATTTCTGGAGAGCGCCAAATACATCCCAGGAGCTAAGTTTTTTGCAGTTTTTGTTTTCGAGAATCCGCCAGAGGCAGCTCTGTATGCTTTTTGAAATCTCAAACTTTTCTACTCTTCCTGTGTAAATCCACCAGAGACTAACTGACCAACCGACCAATCAACCACCCACTCCCTTCCCTAAACCCAACCGATAGTGTTTTAAAAAGCAGAGATTTACCCGCCCACCCGGTTTCCTAAACCCAACCGACAGTATTTTCAAAAGCAATCCAGAAAAAGAAAAGCCCTCACGGCAGACTGAATTTTACAACCTTCTCAGATTTTACCACACTCTGACCATGTTATTTACTTGTTTGTTTTATTTTTTGCCTTTTGTTTTTGTCTTATCTACTTTTTGGAACCACTCTACTCTATACTCTAACCCCATTGTCATGGTCAACTCCATCCATACAGAAGCCATCCATACAGAAGAAAGGGGTCAGCTGGTAAGCGCGAAAATTAACGCCGTCATACCGCCCTGTAGCGTTCGTTTAAAAGATGAAAGCCATACGTACTTCTGGGTACATAATCCGCGTTCTCCAGAAATGTATATAGGGCTACGTTTTCAGAATGAACCTATGCTGGTCTCGTTCCATTGTACGTCATTGTATTAAAACACACCTAAAGGCTCCAGACTAACAAACTGCTACAACTTCTGATGATAATCAGTTTGATTAGCCAGCCTCATCTCATGAGGAAATGTAACTATTTTACATTTTGACAGCTTAGCAGAGTTCAGTAGTATGAAATTCAGGGCTTAATTTGTGCCGCAACAAGTCGGATCTGGCACCTCTGAAGTCTGATCCCCCTCCTCACACACACGTAATATGTCAGATCTGTTACCCCAATCTGTTCTGGGACCTTGCAATTTACAAATTAAGCACTGATGAAAATGTATGATTTTAAATTTTTAAGGTAAGGCACCAAACCCCACCCCTAAACTCAACTGTCAATGTGGGATGAGCAAATTATAGTAAATTGTACGAATAAGAATAAGAATTAGTCACTAAATCAAGTTTCGAATTGTCGTTAGATAATATTTGATTAGCAGTACCTAAATTATTTTTGTTAATGCTATGTAATGTTGTTCATTTGAGGTTTTACTTCCCATATTTGAATGATGGCGGCATGGTGGCTCAGTGGTTTGCACTGTCACTTCACAGCAAGAAGGTTGCTGGTTCGAGTCCTGGCTGGGTTAGTTGGCATTTTTGTGTGGAGTTTGCATGTTCTCCCCGTGTTGGTGTGGGTTTCCTCTGGGTGCTCCGATTTCCCCCACAGTCCAAAGATATGCAGTATAAGTTAATTGGGTAAACAAAATTGTCCGTAGTGTATGATTGTGTGTGAATGCGAGTGTGTTTGGGTGTTTTCCAGTACTGCTTTGCAGCTGGAAGGGAGTCTACTGCGTAAAACATATGCTGGAACAGTTGATGGTTCATTCCACTGTGGCGACCCCTAATAAATAAGGGACTAAACTGAAGAAAAATTAATAAATGAAAATAGGAATGATCAGATACCTTTTTATGTACTGATGGAAAAATTGAAAATTTATATGGTGTTCTAATTTTTTTCACACTGATCTAATCTGATTCGATCTGATCTAACTTTGCCAGGTCATTTAAACTGCTTGTTTCTTTACAAAAGTCCCAATTTACAGGAATTACAGCTGTAGTTGCTGCAAATCAGCCATGCAGAATGAGAGACTTGGGAACAAGGAGTCAGTAGAAACAAAGACAGTGCAGAGGGGCGAGAGAGAAAATGGAGAAAAAGATAGATTTGACTTTAATGGAAAGAATTCAACCAGGCTATTTTCTCTCTCTCTATTAGTTTCGATTTATCATACATCCACTTTGTTTTACAGAATACATCCAGGTTGTTTTAATGAAAACATTGTGTCTAATTTCATCTGTTTGGTCTTCAGAATGCTGATTGCCGTTTGATGAATGTTTAAATGGTTTAAAGCATATTGAAGTGCCCAGAGTTAAGGGCTTTAAAATAATAGAAGCACTCGGGTGTGTTTTGCGAGGCCCTCCATTAAATAAACATCTGGCTCCTCCATTCGCCAGCATTATTCATGCCATAGGACAGAATTGAGATCTTCCTCTTGCTGTTCTGCCATGGGCTGCGTACTGTATCACCACACAATGAAGTCATGTACGTTTCTACCATTCAAACACCACGCAGCGTGTGCCAGAGGCTCACTGCCACAGTAACAAGAGAAATAGGCATTACTCCAGTTTGCGAAGGGACCATAAATTGGCTGCTTAAGAGCTTTGTTTTTACAGGAAGCTCTTGCCCGAGATGTTGTAAAATCCACTACTGGCCCTGTCACCACATTATAGTGCAGACCTCACCTTAACAATACATCACTGTATCAGCACTGTCAGGCAGAGTTACATAAATGCCCACATGACCCCCAACTCTCTGCCAACAGAGACAGACATATATATCCAGAGATTCATACCACAAGCTTACAGTGTTATTCTCCAGCGACTTCATCAAATGTGCATGCAAGAAGCAGACCCGGAGTAGAGAAGAGGAGTAGGTAAACTTTAGCCAGAGTTGTGCCAAATTTAGACAAATGAGTGACATTTACAATTGAATTTGCACAGAAAGTTGTATTTTAAAGACAGAAATAGAAAGGTACTGATACTACTATAATGATTTACTATCTCTATCTATCTATCTATCTGTCTGTCTGTCTGTCTGTCTGTCTGTCTGTCTGTCTGTCTGTCTGTCTGTATCTACACTGTAAAACCCCAAAAGTTAAGGTAACTCAAACCATTTGAGGAAACCGATTGCAACAAACCATTTAAATACAAAAACTAATACTATTGAGTACCATGAACTTAATCCATTTGAGTAAACGAAGCAATCTGAGCACAGTAAACCCTAATTAATGAAGAGAACTCAAATCAACTGAGTACTGTAAAACCCAATAAGTTAAGGCAACTCAAACCGTTTGAGGAAACCGATTGCAACAAAGCATTTGAGTTAAACTAATCTATATGAGTACTGTGAACTTACTCGATTTAAGTTGAAGTAATGAGGTTAATGAGTAATCTATCTATCTATCTATCTATCTATCTATCTATCTATCTATCTATCTATCTATCTATCTATCTATCTATCTATCTATCTATCTAGCTGTCTAGCTGTCTATCTGTCTATCTATCTATCTATCTAGCTGTCTATCTGTCTATCTATATCTATCTATCTCTCCATCCATCCATCTATCTGAAGTCACAAAAAAACATTTAGGGTGCATAAAAACTTTCAGTAAAGAGAGCTTAAATGTCACTTTTAAAGAGTAGCTTTTCTCTATGTGTGATTCATGTACACATAAAGACTGGGTGGGACATCAAGTAGCTTCTCTCCATTTTAAAAATAACCACTCTGTAAAAAGCAATTAGTTGATTTTATCTAAAAAAGTAAATCCATTACTGTTAAAGCAATTAGTTGACTTTACTTAAACAAGTGAGTAAACCCTGTCTTACTCTCCCACTCACTCACTCACTCACTCACTTTCCTCTTCTTATTCTCTGCTTTTTCAGGGGTCGCCACAGTGGAATTAATTGCAGTGAATAAACCCATTGCCCTAAAATTCTTAAGTAAATGATAAGTAAACATGATTAAGTTCATATTTAAAAAATTATTTAGATCAACGCAACAGTTCCAAATTACAACGGATTTACTCCATTTGTTTAAAGTAAATTCAACTTGTTGCTTTTAAGGCCATGGGATTTACTCTTATTTAAGCAAAGTAATTTTTCAAGGCAAGGCAAGTTTATTTATATAGCACATTTCATACACAGTGGCAATTTATGCAGAGTGATCCATTTCTAGCCAGGTCTTGTATTGGGCGGAGAGCTTCAGATACTAGAGAGGATTTGAATTAGAAGAATGGATAACAAGCTGAAGTGCACAGTGATGTCATAAAAAGTGTTGATTGTTATTGGTGGAGTTTTAAGTTATTAGTGCAATAGCATTTGGTTAATATTGCAGGTTTTTCCATCAGAGTTGTTACGATATTGTGCATCTGCCCCATGACCGTCTCTGTCTATAATAGTAATGCTGAGGCTGTATTTACACTAATGCCTTTTTTTTTTTAAACAAAATTCCTCATATACAGCCTAAAATGCATGATTTGTGGGCTTTTATACCCCCTGGGCATGTGTACATTTTGCTGCCATCAGCCCTTGCAATCTACTGCTTGCATATGTGATGGGCTTGACGAATCAGGGAACAATCCGCAATAGTCCAGAAAACCGATCAGAGAGTGATTATGGATAGACATAAGTCTGTTTCAGTCCATCTGTACTGAAAAAGAAAACCAGGATTTCCAAACTAAAACAGGGCCATCATTTTTAAAAACGCTCCTCCTCTTTTGTTGGCTGAAGAAGCTGGGTGAAGACCAAAAATAACCATAACAAAACTTATCATAAAATTTGGAAAAACTTTTAAACAAAAATGTTTTAGTGTAACCAACACTAAAATAACCGTTTGTCTAGCTGGTTCTCTGTGTTAAAATGCAGCATTCAGTAAATAGTTCATTTGGGTCTGATATGTTTTGTGGTATTCGGTAACTCACGCATATAATCCGCTCACAGCTTTTTGTGTTTTCTATTTGTTACAAGAAATAAATGTGGAGGAGTTCAAATCAACACTGTGTCACCTACTGCATATTATTTTCTTATTTGGAAGTGTTTAGGAGAACCCTCAGTGTAAACACTCAATGTTCTTACATGTGAATAAGTTATCTATTTTAGCCACCTCTGGTATGGGGCGGAGAGCTTCAGATACTAGAGAGGATTTGAATTAATAGAATAGATAAAAAGCTGCAGTGCAAGTGATGTCATAAAAATGGTTGATTCTTATTGGTCGAGTTAGGACACTGTAAGTTTTCAAAGCTTATATATTTCTAAATACAAATTTTGTTACTTTTATTTTCTTGAAGCAAACTAGCTTGAAGATATCTTTAAGAATAACATGTTGATACTAACACTTTCCTTTTGATTTCAGAGGAATATTTGTTAGTGTGAAGAAAGTTCCTAACCTAAACAGTTGGATGAATATGGAGCATGAAGGTTAATGTTTTTTCACCGATCCATTGATTTCAAAGAAACAACTTTTATTTTTAAGATAGCAGTAGTAGACAATTTCATTAAGATATATTCAGTACAAACAAACATTTTTGGTTAAATGTAATGCTAATGGATTAAACCCCATCCCATGGTGCCAGGCTTCTGTTTGCCGTGTTTTTTTTTTCATGCGGTGGCATTAGAGACAGCTGCTTTGAAGCACGTCATGATGACATTGGCTGTCAGACCTGAACTATGGGGGTTTTTGGGTAATGTCTTTGTCATGATGGCTCAGTCATCACTTGCACATAGTTTGTCAGTGGCGCGGAGACACATGTGGCCCGACTACTCCAAACAAAGTTTTAAAAAGAGCGCTTCTTGATGGCCGGCTTACCGTGAGGGCACAAATGAAGGGGGAGCTCAGCTAAATTCTTCTCTGACTGACAGGTGAATAGCCGGCCTGTCAAATACTGCGAAACCCTGTGCCAGGGGACATCTGCTGGCAGCAGGAGAACAAACAACTGTTGAGCAAATATGTCTCAATTAGCCTGATAGGTGCATTAGGACTGGCCTCATTTTGGCCCGCTTAGAAACTGTACAGTCACATCAGCTCACAAAGGTTATGAGTGGACTGAAGGGGTTGAGATGATTAGAAAATGTGCACATTGTAATCATTTGTTAATGACAATAAGCTTAATATTATTAATATGTTGTATTTAAAAATATAATAATAATATTTAGAATTGAATAAACATATTTTATTTATGTTTAGGAGTTTTAAATCTATTAATATATAAACATTTGCATAAAAATACACAATCAGCTAATTTTCTAAATTATTTTATAATGAAACCTATTGTGGCTTACATATTATAGACTAAAATAAAATAATAAATGTACATTTTATATTAATTCATTATTCATTCATTAATTTTCCTTCAACTCAGTTTCTTAGTCATCAGGGGTCGCCACAGCAGAATGAACCACCAACTTATCCAGCATATGTTTTACACAGCGGATGCCCTTCGGCTGCAACCCAGTTCTGTGAAACACCCATACACTCTCACATTCACACACATACACTACGGCCATTCAGTTTATTCAATTCACCTATACCCGCATGTCTTTGGACTGTGGGGGAAACTGGAGCACCCAGAGGAAACCCACACCAACACTGGGAGAACATGCAAACTCCACACAGAAATGCCAACTGACCCAGCCAGGACTTGAACCAGCGACCTTCTTGCTGTTAGGCGACAGTGCTAAACCCTGAGTCACCCTGTCACCCCTAATTTGTAAATATTTACATTAAAAAATACACAATCAGCTTTTTTTTCTATATTATATAATCATGAAACTTGTTATTAAAAATTATTCTATCATAAACCGTGACTTTGATATGTTACTTTGAGAGTAAAATAAAATAAAAAATGTCAATTTGATTAAAGTTCATAATAAATGTCTAATTAAATTATTATAAAACAATTACCTTTTTTAAATCTTACAAAAGTTTTTAAATTTCATATTTCAGGCTAAAAAAATACAAATTTACATCTCATAAACAATTATTATAATTTAAATTTATTGCAATTTATATCTAATTTGCTTCGTTTTGCTATTCAAATTACTATTTACTAGGGATGCTCCGATCTCATAAACCGATTTCAGGTGTTTGCTTATGTGTTTACAAGCAGAGAAAGATGCACAAGCATTCCTGTATATTATACATAGCCTAAGTCGAATTAAAATGAATGATTGTATTGTTTTCTGTAAAGCTGCTTCTGGCCATGACATGTTCACACTTAAATGGTTATAAGAGACATGTTTATGGTATTATATGCAGCATCCTTCATTTATTCTCTTAGGTAAGGCAAGATCTTCTCTTAAGATTCATACTTAAAGGGGAAAATGTGCTTAAAACAATATACAGCTTGAAGGATCAGAATCGGCACTTAGTATCGGCTGATCACCATGACAAGGAATCAGTACTCTGTATCGGCTGTAAAAATCGATCGGAGCATCCCTACTATTTACTCTTCAATACCACTTTAGTAAGAATATTTGTCATTTTATTTTAAATAATGACTATGTAGTTGTGCATATTTAATGTGCATAATCCTCTTCTGCTGTTCTGGGTGACATACAGTGCTCAGCATATATGAGTACACCCCCACAAATCTGTCATTTAAATTAATATTTTCTAAAGAATGCTTTGTAATATTCTATTTGTGCATATACATTAGATTAGTCAGTGCTAAAGCCAAATCTGGAGATCATCTAACAAAATAACTTAATAAATACATTTTAAAAAATAGCAAAAATCTAAAGAAACAAAAAATAACAAATCAATTTTGTTGAAATTTTGTAGGTTGTAACTTTTTTAAAAATATTTTGCATTAATTTAAATGTATTATCTTTCCATTTCTAAAGATGTTCTGTGACTAAAATATTATTTTAATAAATATATCTGGCGACGCAGTGGCGCAGTAGGGAGTCCTGTCGCCTCACAGCAAGAAGGTCACTGGGTCGAGCCTCGACTGGGTCAGTTGGCGTTTCTGTGTGGAGTTTGCATTTTCTCCCTGCGTTCGTGTGGGTTTCCTTCGGGTGCTCCGGTTTCCCCCACAGTCCAAAGACATGCAGTACAGGTGAATTGGGAAGGCTAAATTGTCCATATGTGTATGAGTGTAAATGAGTGTGTATGGATGTTTCCCAGAGATGGGTTGTGGCTGGAAGGGCATCCGCTGCATAATACATGTGCTGGATAAGTTGGCGGTTTACTCCGCTGTGGCGACCCTGGATTAATAAAGGGACTAAGCTGAAAAGAAAATGAATGAATGAATAAATATATCTGTATAATAAAACTTTTGTTTAAATGCACTAAATATATATTACCCATATTCTCTGAGAAAAGGATAAAAATATTCATTTTTAAAATGGGGTGGACTCATATATCAAATCAAATCAAAGTTTATTTTTGAAGCACACTTAATAACAACCTTTGGTCAACCAAGGTGCTGTACAATAGCAGTAGCAGGTAAAAAACAGCAATACACTACAATAAAAACAACAATATAAAACAATAGTTACAACAGTAAAAGTTTCCAAGAAAGAAGCAATTTAGTAAAGCCAGCAACCGCCATTAGGGAATATTAAATGCACTTGAAAAAATATGAGTCTTTAACATCGATTTAAAAATAGATAGAGTGGGTGTTATTCTGATTTTTAATGGTAACTTATTCCATAGTTTCGGACCCACAAGTGCAAAGGCTCTATCGCCCCTGCATTTGAGACAAGATCAAGGTATTTGCAATAGATGGCAGTCAGAATTTGATCTAAGCGATCGGGTTTGGGCCTTAGTAGTGATCAGATCAAAGATACGGTGGCGCTGGGTTATACAAAGTTTTATAAACAAAGTCTACCCGTGAGCAAACGGGCGGCCACATTTTGGACCGTTTGAAGTTTAGTAAAAGAAGATGAAGGTGGACCAATATATAAAGAATTACAATAATCTAATCGCGTGGAAATAAAAGCATGAATAGTCGTTTCAAACCCCTTCCTACTTAGGAAGGGTTTCACTTTGGCTAGTCGTCATGATAAAAACATACTATTTTACTTATGCTGAGCACTGTACAATAGGCCAAAATAAACATATACAGTTGAAGTCAGAATTATTAGCCCCCCTTAGGTTTTTTTTCTTTTTAAAATATTTCCCAAATACTGTTTAACAGAGAAAGGAAATTTTCACAGTATGTCTGATAATATTTTTTCTTCTGGAGAAAGTCTTATTTGTTTTATTTCGGCTAGAATAAAAGCAGTTTTAAATTTTTTCTGAACTATTTTAGGTCAAATCATTAGCCCACTGAAGCTAATTTGTTTCCCGATAGTCTACAGAACAAAACATCGTTATACAAATACTTGCCTAATTACCCTAACCTGCCTAGTTAACCTAATTAACCTAGTTAAGCCTTTAAATGTCACTTTAAGCTGTATAGAAGTGTCTTAAAAATATCTAGTCAAATATTATTTACTGTCATCATGGCAAAGATAAAATAAATCAGTTATTAGAGATGAGTTATTAAAACTATTATGTTTAGAGATGTGTTGAGAAAATCTTCTCTCTGTTAAACAGAAATTGAGGAAAAATATAAATATGGGGGCTAATAATTCTGACTTCAACTGAATAAAAACAGAATATTTACTTAAAAACAGCCCTATTTTAATAATAAAAACACTTCTGCAATATAGATATTGCATTTTCATTTCTAAATTGAGTTTAATATGCATATTTAATTTCCCTCTTTCTGTGCATCAATAACACACATAATATAGACTCTTTAAAAGCCATTTTAATTCTTCTAACCACACAGCATGCTCATATATGCATTGTTACCACACAAGTAAATGCAGGTGGGCTTCAGGGACACACTAGTATGGGCATATCAAATGAATTAGTAAGCATTAATACATTATGAGCGCTGTTCTGGCTCGCTACAGCATGTCGGGGCAGGGAGCTAATGGGCGTAAATGATTTCCATGTCTCAGCGAGGGTACACAAGCTCTCCTCCTTGTCAACTGGGAGCGATTTTGTAACCCATACTGTTGCAGAGCCGTAATGGAAGATGGCTGGGTGAAACCTTGGGGTCCGCATTAACCTTTAAAGTGTTGGCCCAAAGCTGAAGAGAGGCCGTACAGGACCAGAGTTTAATGTCCAGGCCCGGGGAGGGGGTCCTGCTGAAAGACCGTACACACCAGCTGCCCCCTGCTATTTTTGAAGGGGCATTTGTCCCATCCTTATCCCTTGCTGGCTGAGTCAACTGAAAAACACGAGTTCATAACTGAGCCGAGTTCAGCCGTTATATACCTGTGCCTCTCACACGCCACCTGAACCGGTTAACCCTGTTAGCCTTCGCTCGGAGCAGAGAAATACTCACTTCTGGACACTCTTTTCACTGGAGTTTGTGTATAAGATGACAAAAGCTGTTAGCAAAAGTCTGTATTAAACATTATTACTTTTGCAAAGGTGGAGTTTCTTACTGTTGACATTGTTTACAGGCCTGCTAAATGGAAATATGCTTGCGTTTGATGTAGATTATATTGTTTGTTTGCTTTATTAATTTTTGATCACACTTCATTTTAATGTACAATTTACACTATTAACAAACCCTTGACTTATAGCCTAATGCTAGTAATTAGCTGCTTATTAATAGTAAGTTGTTGGGTTTAGGCCTGCTAAATGGAAATATGCTTGTGTGTTATGTAGATTATCTTGTTTGTTTGTTTGCTTTATTCATAGTTTTGATCATCCTTTATTTTAATGTAAAATTTAGACTGTTAATAAACCCTTAACTGAGACTTATAACTTAATAAACAAGTAATTAGCTGCCCTTTAATAGTTAGTTGTTGGGTTTAGGCCTGCTAATCGAAAATATGCTTGTCTTTTATGTAGATTGTCTTGTTTGTTTGTTTGTTTGTTTGTTTGTTTATTTGCTTTATTAATATTTTTGATCACAATTTATTTTAATGTACAATTTACCCTATTAACAAACCCTTAATTAAGATGTATAGCTTAATAAACTAGTAATTAGCTGCTTATTAATAGATAGTCGTTGGGTTTAGGCCTGCTAAATGGAAATATGCTTGTGTTTTATGTAGATTATGTTGTTTGTTTGTTTGTTTGTTTGTTTGGTTGATTTATTAATATTTTTGATCACACTTTATTTTAATGTACAATTTACCCTATTAACAAACCCTTAATTAAGATGTATAGCTTAATAAACTAGTAATTAGCTGCTTATTAATAGATAGTCGTTGGGTTTAGGCCTGCTAAATGGAAATATGCTTGTGTTTTATGTAGATTATCTTGTTTGTTTGTTTGTTTGGTTGATTTATTAATATTTTTGATCACACTTTATTTTAATGTATAATTTACACTATTAACAAACCCTTAACTATGACTTATAGTTTAATAAACAAGTAATTAGCTACTTATTAATAGTTAGTTGTTGGGTTTAGGCCTGCTAAATGGAAATATGCTTGTGTTTTATGTAGATTATCTTGTTTGTTTCATGTATTAATATTTTTGATCACACTTTATTTTAATGTACAATTTACACTATTAACAAACCCTTAACTAAGACTTACAAACTAGTAATTAGCTGCTTATTTATAGTTAGTTGTCGGGTTTAGGCATTGGTAGATTAGGGATGTAAAATAAAAGCATACTTAATAAGTGCTAATAAATAGTTAATATCTTAATAATAGGCAGGTAATAAGGCAGTAGAAAATGGTGTGAATTGTTTCTTAAAGTGTTACCATATTTTTATATATATGTATATGTATATATCAAAATATTTTTGTAATAATAATAATATATGTTAGGTAATGTGATTTATTTTGTTCTAATAAAATGTTTTATTTATGAATAAACACTTTTCACACCTTTAGTCTTTATGAAAAAGGTGTGATATATTTTATTGAAAATATTATGTTACTATTATAAATAATAACAAAAATAAATAGCATTAAAATGCGAATGCTGCTTTTATTTTTTGTATGACAATGTTTAGTATAGATACTATCATTATTCATAACAAATAAATACATAATCTTCATGAGGTCATTTGTTTGTTAATGAGTTTATTGTTTATAAATAATTTGTATAATAATATAACTTATTTATAGTACAAATGTATAATATAAATATAACAAATGGCAAATTACTTATAAAATTATAATTATAAATAAATAAAGCAAGCTAATTGTTATGAGATCCTTCTTTTTATTTTTTTATTTTTCATTTTTAAGTTCATCTTTAGCTTTTAACAGTGAATGAATACAAGTATCAAAATTATGAATATGAATATAAATAATGTTAATATGAATATAACAGCAAGTAGAATGATGCAAACTTAAGTTTGTTATTTTTTTCTTTCATTTTTTGTGATTTTGTGATAAACCATTTAAGTATATATATATATATATATATATATATATATATATTCATGTGACAAGAAGCACATTCATTTTTGCTGGCATTTTAAATATTACTTCAGAATTGTTGCAATTAATGTAAGGCCTTGTCTTTCAGATGTGAATATAAAACATAAGTGGATTTACATGTGTTAAAGGTGTATTTTTTAAAACACAATAAGCTATTTCGTGTTCAAATGCTTGATATTTGAGACCAGATGAGACTAAGAATAGACATATGGCACAATATGAAGAAAATGTTAACAATTTAAACTCTGACTTTGCACCATTCTCGCATCCTCCCTTATTTTAAGCATGTACAAACAACAAACAAACCACAATTTGCACTACAGCACATCAGATCTGTCAGCGTTTTGAAATGCCAGCGATTATGCCATGGCATGATTGCGCCATTTTTCAACTTAAAAACGGGGTCCGTTGCGCGTAAATAAATAGCAGAGCCCTGGCTGGAATTGTAAAAATGTCACCACAAACCAACAAGTGCCGCTGATGCATATAAAGCCGCTTCGTTTGGAGAAGAATGGGGAGGAAAATGCGATACTTAAGGGTCATTAAAGTTGTATGATGTTGTGCTGCACGCAAGTCAAATATGACTTCTCCGTTCGCTGCAGAGCGGGAACATAAACAATGCCGAGCGTCCATAAATGTCTGCAGAATAATGTTTACATCTTCAGTGATCTGTCATCTGCAGGAGCCCCCCTGAACCATCATCTGCCCCACATGCCCTCATAACTAAAGATACAGACAGGAGACTTTGTCAACCAAATATTCTCCTGCTTTTATTAAAGTGCTGATCAAAACATGAGGGGAATATTTGTGTCTCCATTTGAATGACTGCATATTTCAGACCTGCAGGTCACATTATTGCTCTAACAAACAAACATTTTTTTTTCTCAAATAATGCATAAACGATCGTTTATTTTGGTTTATTTTAGTGCTTGTTTGTAATAAACTCTCGACTCCGGTTAGTTTAGTGGAAAAGAATGGAAATGCAGTGCTGGGGATGTTGTTTATTGCCAATACACTTGTAAACTGCTTTTATTGGCTGTTATGGGACGATGATATTAAAAAAATGTGCATAATGGGATATTAAATGTGGCCAAACTGTAGATCAAAAAGCATTGTAAATGTTAATCTGGAATTATTTTATTTACTTAAATAAAAGTGTTTGTTTTTTAGTTAAAGGTAATCATTAGGCAGAGTGTGTTCTGGTAGTCTATGTGTGTAAGGACGTTTTGTCAACATTGTTTATTTAGGCGATTCGTTTTATTTTGATTATTCGTGTTATTGATTATTAGCAATTCACTTGCACATTTTTGTGGCGGTAAGCTGTCAAGTGTCAGATACACTCACAATTCACTGTAGTGTGTGCAGTAAAATCCATTGATGAACTACCGCAATTTTACCCGAGCGCTCGATTGAAGGCGCACAGGCTGATCAGGCGATGACAGACAGAGTCAATACCACGCTGCCCGGAAAGCTCTATACTGCCCTCTTTTGGCTTCATCTGGTCACGTCATACTAATGTCACAGAAAGATTTTTTTTCATACACTGTAAAACCCAACAGTCAACTTTATCAAATGAAATGAGTGTTGGTAACTCAAATTTTGCTGAAAGTTAATTCTACTCATTTGAAAAGAGTTTTGAACTCAGTGTTGAAGGTAAAGAGTTAATTAAATACCTTTTTACTTCAACTTAAATGGAGTAAGTTCACAGTTTTCATATAGATTTAGTTTTTTAACTCAAATGGTTTGTTGCAATCGTTTTCCTCAAATGGTTTGAGTTGCCCTAACGTATTGGGTTTTACAGTACTCCGTTGGTTTGAGTTCTCTTCATTTATTGGGTTTTACTGTGCTCAAATTGCTTCGTTTACTCAAATGGATTAAGTTCACAGTACTCATTAGGATTAGCTTTTGAACTTAAAGGGCTTGTTGCAATCGGTTTGCTCAAATGGTTTGAGTTACCTTAACGTTTTGAGTTTTACAGTGTATTTATTAATAATATAATAGTGACGTATTATTTTATTTATTAAAATGATTTATTCACATTATTTTAATTATTATCAAGAAATAAATCAATAAAACAGCAGCTCACGTCTTTTTGTATAACCTCATTTTATTTGTTCTAAATTATTTCTAAACAAAACAAACAAATAAGTAATGCTCAGTGTTTATTGCTGACTCTTGGCTGATTATTCATTTATTTGTTTATTTGTTTGTATGTTGATTAGTTTAATTTATTATAAACGAGTAAATGAAGCAAGTTATTTTATGACATCATTTATTTTAATATGATTGTGTGATAGAAGTTTCCCAGTACAGGGTTGCAGGCGGGCATCTGCTGTGTAAAACATATGCTGGATAAGTTAGCAGTTCATTCCGCTGTGGCGACCCCTGGTATTAGAAGTAATTATGTTCTCCCTCAAACAGTGCAAGAGTCTTTAATGCAAGGCATGGTGGTGGATAGAAGACTAGTGCTTAACAACTGGAAATCACCTTTACCCTCTTCATTCCAGAACTGGATTTCTGACATGATATCTGTTATTCAGATGGAGAGACTCAGATTTTTAAGGACTAGCTCCATAAGAACATTTTTGGCTACTTGGAGTCAATTTCTTGATTTATTTGTCAAATCTATATCTCAAGGGTAATTCCAGTGACCCCTCTGAGGTTTAAGTTATATACCCCCTCTAGTTTTGATTGTATGTTTTGTGACTGGCTTTTTGTCTCTTTTCTTTTTTGTTTTCCGGTATATTGTCTTTTGGATGTCTACAGTGCTATGAGCCAATGTTTGTTCTTGTTCTGTTTGTATATATACAAGTGCTCAGCATAATTCAGTAATGGAGTCCACCCCATTTTGAAAATGAATATTTGTATCCATTTCTCAGTGAATATAGGCAGTGTATTTTGGTGCATTTAAACAGAACAGATTTAATAAACAGATATGTTTATTAAAATTATATTTTAGTCACCAAACATATTTAGAAAATGAAAGATAATATGGGCGACGCAGTGGCGCAGTAGGTAGTGCTGTTGCCTCACAGCAAGAAGGTCGCTAGTTCGAGCCTCGGCTGGGTCAGTTGACGTTTCTGTGTGGAGTTTGCATGTTCTCCCTGCGTTCGTGTGGGTTTCCTCCAGGTGCTCAGGTTTCCCCCACAGTCCAAAGACATGCGGGACAGGTGAATTGGGAAGGCTAAATTGGCCGTAGTGTATGTGTGTGATTGAATGTGTATGGGGGTTTCCCAGTGATGGGTTGCAGCTGGAAAGGCATCCTCTGCGTAAAACATATGATGGATAAGTTGGTGGTTCATTCCGCTGAGGCGACCCCAGATTAATAAAGGGACTAAGCCGAAAATGAATGAATGAATATTGTGTAAAGCTCTATACAAATAAACTTGAATTGAATTGAATTGAACATCTCTCTCTGAGATAATTTTCATTCATTTCAGTGTGTTTCTAATGAAAGAATCCATTCTAGACAATTTTTGTGTCTGATAAATATGTTTTACATCCCAATCAAGCTAAAACAAACAAACAAATAAAGTGCAGTGATAATAACTGTATTACTCCACACATTGTCCCCGCAGTTTTGCACACATGAGCTTGTGTGGGCTTTCCGATCGAGATTTAATCACACACATTACCCTCCTCACTCATCTAAGTGGTCTTTCTCCAGCGTCAACAGCACTAATCTGTGCGGCTTTGTGAAACAGCGGCCATTCATTCACTCTCAGGGGTCGAAATCTGGCCCAGTCGCCCTTCTTTGAGCGCTGACAACCAGCGAGCTCCTTGCCACCCGGGAGGGACGGCACTTGTTTGGAGGCCCCGAGTCCCGCTGAGGATGCAAAGAAGAGAAAGAAAGAGACTCAGAGTGTGTGAGAGAGGAGCTGATCCTATTTTGCTTTCGTATACTTATCAGTGGCATTTAGGGGCCAGTAATACAGACGCACAAAAACAGCATTAGCTGGGCTGCTGTTTTGGGAGGAGAAGCAGAATAGCTAATCATGACTGGGCAGCTTCTCCTTGTGTGTTCTCCAAAGACCCGACACAGACGGCCCTCGCAGCAACAATGCCGTTTGTCCTGCTAGCATATGGGTGCAATGGGTGAATTATGTAAATAGAGATGGAGCAGCTTGTGAGGCTGTTTTTTTTTTTTTCAACCAGCGTTCAGACACACATGCGTGGCAGGTCAGCACCTCTCGCTCACGTTCTCAATCTCTCCATTAGTGGCACAACAAAGGGCTGGCACAGATAGTAATGGACGCTGAGTGATCTTTGATCAAGTATCTGTCATTTGGGTGCATTAGATGTTTGATCGAAGAAAAAAGTTGATCAATAATCGGTTTGCGTGATATACAGTTCAAAGTTTGGGTTGGAAAAATTTTCGATGAATCTCTTTAGCTCACCAAGACTATTCATTTGATCAAAAATGCTGTAAGATCAGTATTGTGAAATACTATTAGTGAAAATACTTGTTGTAATATATTATGAAATGCTATTTATTTCTGTGATGGCAAAGCAAAATTTTCAGTATTCGTTTTGTATGCTTTGTGGCTTTGTACACCTGTTTGCTGTGTGTGTGTGTGTGTGTCTGTCTGTTTCATCAAATTATTTGTCTATCAACTATCTGTCTGTCTGTCCATCCCTCCACCTAACATACTGAAGTAGTAATAATATACACTGTGAAAAATATCATTAAATTGATATAATATCGGGCAACGCAGTGGCGCAGTAGGTAGTGCTGACGCCTCACAGCAAGAAGGTCGCTGGTTCGAGCCTCGGCTGGGTCAGTTGGCGTTTCTGTGTGGAGTTTGCATGTTCTCCCTGCGTTTGCGTGGGTTTCCTCTGGGTGCTCCAGTTTCCCCCACAGTCCAAAGACGTGTGGTTCAGGTGAATTGGGTAGGCTAAAATGTCCGTAGTGTATGCGTGTGAATGAGTGTGTGTGGATGTTTCCCAGAGATGGGTTGAGGCTGGAAGGGCATCCTCTGCCTAAAACAAATGCTGGATAAGATGGCGGTTCATTTCACTGTGGCGACCGCTGATTAATAAAGGGACTAAGCCGACAAGAAAATGAATGAATGAATGATATAATATCATTAAGTTTTCCCTATTTTCTGATTAATTCAGATTTCCCCCATTTATTTGATTTTGAATTGCATCATGAGACCTTAATCTTTCTACCAACAAATTTTAACCTTAAAAAGTAAAAAAAAGGATGTTTATTAGCATT
Organism: Danio aesculapii; assembly: GCF_903798145.1. Classification (NCBI taxonomy): domain Eukaryota; kingdom Metazoa; phylum Chordata; class Actinopteri; order Cypriniformes; family Danionidae; genus Danio; species Danio aesculapii. The sequence continues at coordinate 37,425,471 of NC_079448.1, forward strand.
TTTAATAGTGATCATTATATATATATATATATATATATATATATATATATATATATATATATATATATATATATATATATATATATATATATATATATATATATATATTAATAATAATTTTTAAAGTGAAATATTTTCGGGTTTGGTGTTGTATATCACACTACAAGAACCTTGTAATAGGCCACCAGTTAATTTTCTGTTTTATTTTATTTATTTTATTTATTTTATTTATTTTTTTTACTTCACTTTCGTCATTTGGTGAAGTTTTTTCCTCGTCACTGTCACCACTGGCTTGCTTGGATTGGGGCTTGTGGAGCTGCACATTGATGTATTTGCTCATCAGTGTTTGGACTTTCAGCAGTGAAATTTGAACCATACTAAACTAAACTGAACTAAGTCTCTGAAAAATGGACTGACACAGTTTCAGTTTGCTAGAACTTCTATGTTTAGCTGCTTTGAGACAATCTACATTTTAAAAGTGCTATACAAATAAGGATGAATTGAACTGAATTGAATTGAATATTCTACAGACCTATTTATCTATATATTATTTCAAAGCACTTAAATGTCAATAAAAGTCACTTTGCTAAACTGTAAAGTTGAATTTTCAACATCAAAAGTCAACTGAGCATAGATCAACATCCCATTACACAAGTCACAACCTTAAATAAATGAAAAACACTTGTAAATCACAAAATACGGAAACTGTAAATCACCAGATTTTTTTAGTTTATGTTAGTCCATACTTATTCCCTACCGCTAAACCCAACCATAACGGTAAATTATTCTCAAAATCAGAGGAGAATAATAGGTAACAATCATGTAGAATTGCATAAACCTAACCTTAAGTCTAAACTTTACATAAACGCTAAATGTATCCCTTAATTCTGATTGGCTGATTGGAATGTTGTTCCAGGATCAACATAAATGTTCCGGAAATCAGCTTGGCGATACTGGAAACTACACCAAATAACCTAGTAACCAACCCACTTACCCTACACTCTCAGAAAAAAGGTACACAGTGGTACAAATAATGTTTTTTAAGGAACAGATTTGTACCTTTGTAAAAGTTGTAGCTTATATGGTACAGACCTCTTAAGATACTGTTACGTACCTTTTATGGTACAATTGAAATGAAGGTACACAATTGTTCTCATTAAAAAGGTACATCAGTGTTAAACAACTCCTTCTTTATTGCAATATCTATGAAAATAAATATGACTGGAAAGGCAAAGGGATTTTATGAATAATTTCCATATTAAAACAAGAATCATCATTTAAAAGCATACGTTTAAAGAAAGTCATAAGCATTAATTATTAAGTTATAATACAAAAAAACTGGTCCAACAAAACTATAGATATTGTAAACTAAACATTTAAGGCATTTTTAATATAAATTTGGTAAGCATTTTATGATAAATACAGTTTCATTATTGATATCTGCTTTCCACTACGCACGTGAGCTGGCATATGCCTGCATATGCAAAGTGTTCATGCAGACATTTTAGTATTGTAAAACCAATCAAACATTGTACATATCTCATTACAATACATTTGCATAACTATATTTCTATTTAAAAATTAAGTAAATTAAATGAACTTTTAAGTGATTACAATGGTATTGTGTGAAAATTGGAGAAAAGAAATGTTTTATTTTGTAGATGGGAGAATGTGTTTCTGTAACATTTTTGTGAAAAGTGTTGTGAAATGTTTAGCAAAAAATAGATCTTTTGATTTATGTTGAGTGTTTTATTCTTTATTGTAAATAGAAAAGGTGCATTTACACAAAAAGAAACCTTTTAAAAATATTGTGTTATGTTTTATACTTACTGAAAATAAATTGACGAGTTTTGGATATACAATAGCAAAATGCCTTTAAATAGTTCTTAAAGGGACACATCTGACACAGTTAAGGTACAAAGTGTCTTGTCACTGTTGTGGTACCTTCATGGATCAGATTTGTACTTTTGATGAAGGTACAATATTGTATCTGCAGGTTTTTAAAACCAAAGGTACATTTTGGTTTCTCATGGTACAAATCATGTCCTTAAAGGTACAAACTGCAATGGTACAAATGTGTTTCTTTGTCTTAAGGTACAATTCTGTCCCATAAAAAGGTACTGCTCCAGTGACAAGGGTTTGTACCTTCTTTGGTAGAACATTGCACCATTTTTTCTGAGAGTGTAGCAACACCCACACAACCACTTAGATCACCCTAGCAACACTCTGGCATCCACCCAAAAAAAAAATTATTCTATTTCAATCAATATTTTTGTCATATTTTCCAATGCTTGTGTATGTGTCAGCACCTGCAATTTCCCAAGAGGACATATTTGTTTATCGCAACCATCCAAAACAAAAAAGAAGAGAAGAAAAGGCTTGTGCGAAGTCTTTAGGGTTTCCTAAAACAATAATAAAAAAAGATAATCCTATCCTATCATAAATATTCAGGTTCGGTGGTCATTGAGGCGTAGACGTCTCTCGGATGTCTTCTCCATTGCTAAGTGTTAAAATGCCCAGAAGACAGATGACTTGATTGAATTTCCCTTGGATGTCAACGCTAGCGAAGTGTTGCGTTCACGGATGCGCGGTGCGTTCACATAATTGTTTGTGATGGGTTTTGTACTAATTACCACTATGCCGGTTAATCTCCCAAGATTACAGCAACCTGTCACAAACGCCTCTCCGCTCAGACTGCACAGCGTCATGGGAGAGAGTTTTGTCGTTTTTTTCTGTCGTGGTTCTGTGTGACGATGATTAAATATGAGGTTAATTCCTCCTGCCCCTCACATTTCGTTGCGTCCCCATACATACAATATTCATTCACCTTATGCTAATTGAAATCAGTTTTGTTTATTCACCAGCTGCTTAAGTGTATTTTGGAGCAGAACTATTTGGATACGATCTCTTGAAATGTACAGGTGAGTTATAATACTGATAATGAAGGTTTAGTTCAATAGTTGTATTGCTTCTATGTGCAAAATCAGCTGAAAAAAACCCATCAGAGTTTAGATGTTAGCGTCTTTATTTGTGTTAAAGATTTTTTTCCGTCTTACTGTTAGCAGACAGAGCGTAGGTACTGAAGTAAACAAATAGACAAGGTGAAGACGAAAGCAGAGCGTGTTTGTTCTGTTACAATTTTCCAGAGACAGCAGAAAATATAACAAACAAATCCATTCACTAATGGGGAGCGAAACTCAGAGCTCAGAGTCTATTGACAAAGTCTGGAGTTATAAAGGACTTAGATCTTTCTGATTTTCGTAGAATGGGTTTTAATAGCAGTAAGATGATTGAGCTGGGAGATGAAAAATATGCTTACATGGTTTGAACAAAAGATAACATTTAAAATCTTTGCACTGAGCAAAAGCCAGTGACACAACACTTGTTTATATAAATTGCAACACTATATACTGGGAAAAAAAAAACAAAATATATATATATATATATATATACATATATATATATATATATATATATATATATATATATATATATATATATATATATATATATACACTACCTGACAAAAGTCTTGTCGTTGATCCCAGTTGTAAGAGCAACAAATAATTGGAAAAGTGGCAGAAGGTAGATTTTTCTGGTGAATTATCTGTTGAACTGCATTTCAATCATCACAAATACTGCAGAAGACCTATTGGAACCCACATGAACCCAAGATTCTCACAGAAATCAGTCAAGTTTGGTGAAAGAAAAAAAAGGTTTGGGGTTACATTCAGTATGGGGGCATGCGAGAGATCTGCAGAGTGGATGGCAACATAAACAGCCTGAGGTATCAACATTTGTGCTGCCCATTACATTACAAACCACAGGAGAGGGCAAATTCTTTAGCAGGATAGCGCTCCTTCCAGCCTGATCTCACGAGGAAACGTAAGTATTTTACGTTTTGTCAGTTCGGATTCAGTTCAAGTTCAGTCGTACGAAAATGTGCGACTTTAAAAAGGAGGCGTGGCACCTAACCCCACCCCTAACCCCAACCGTCATTGGGTGATGAGCAAATTGTACTAAATTGTACGAATAAGATCATACGAATTCATACGAATTAGCCACTAAATCAAAAAGTTACGAATTTCCGTGAGATTGAGTTGCACCTTCTCATACTTCAGCCTCCACGTCAAAGCTCCTGAAAGCAAAGAAGGTCAAGGTGCTCCAGTATTGGCCAGCTCAGTCACCAGACATGAACATTATTGAGCATGTCTGGAATAAGATGAAGGAGGAGGCATTGAAGATGAATCCATATAATCTTGATGAACTCTGTAAGTCCTGCAGGAACGCTTTCTTTGCCATTCCAGATTACTTTATAGTAAGTTATTTGAGTCATTGCAGAGGTGTATGGATGCAGTCGTCCAAGCTCATGGGAGTCATACACAATATGAATTCTTCTTCCACTGCACCATGACTTTATATTCTATACTGTACATTATTACTGTTAAGTGACAAGACTTTTGTCTAAACAAAGTCACACCTTACTGTCCTAATTAAATAATTAAAAATAAAGGCATGATCATATGTTATTTTGGTAATATAAGCATAATATTGAGGCCTTTACCTTTCATATAAACCATTTTTGATACCAAATGATCAAGAAGTCAAGTTATTATTTGTTATTCCTAAAACTTGGATAGGCGACAAGACTTTTGTCAGGTAGTGTATACATATATATTTCCTCTATATTGTAAGGAAAAAATGTCCTGCAGTTTTATTTATAGTATTTATATTCACTCAATTTCCCTCAATTTACCTATTTCCCTTCAAAATATTACTTGTATTTTATTTATTTCATTTTGCTTTCAACTTTCCAACGTTTAAATTATTATAATTTTGGCTGTATTTGTGTTAATTAGATTTTTAAATAATTCATTGATTGTCATTTTGGAAAATATATAATGATGCATAATATAAAATCTTCTTAATTAAGCCCAAGCCAGTTTAGTAATTCAATTTAGGTATTTTTTAATCTTAATTTCACAAACTCCTTGAAGTTCTTACATTACCCTGACATAAAGTTTAATGTATTACACAAAGTTGGTACAAAATAGCAATATATATTCTTCTTTCTATCATATACTGTTGCCAAAATTGCTTTAATTCAGTGCAGGGTATATATCTCTTATCAAATCAAATGAAATCAAATCACTTTTAATGTCACTTCATCTGCAGCACGTGTACTGTGATGAGTGAAAAGCTTAGGTGCTGGCTCCAGACTGTGCAAAATAAAACAACAAAGTCCCGGAAAAAAAAAAACAATATACAATCGGCAATTTTGACAGTAATATGTACAACTTAGACAATGAATAGTTGCACACATAGTCTGACTGTTGGTGGTAAATTATTGTAGGCAGTATTGTTTTAAGTAAGGATTGGTGAAAGTGCAGTGCATGCTACATCTTGAGTGTGTCCAGCACTTAAATAACCCATCATGTATTTTGTCTAAAACCTAACCTAGATGGACCCCTTTAAACATTTTATTTAAACAAGGACATCTTATGTTACCAACCCTAAATCCTAATCAGTCCTTAAATACTCCATTACCAATAAGAGAGCAAGTTAATATATACTGTAGCTGCGAAGTTACTTAAAGTCAACACAATGTAAAACAGGCCCCATCAAAATAAACGGCGACCACATTTTTCATTACTGCTGCACTAAAACCAAAAGTGACTCCAGAAGTCGAACAACTTGTGAATCAGCGCGCATGCCATATTGAGCGGGGAGAAAATTTATATGCAGACACAAAGGCCCGGACCTCTGCTTGTACTTTAACACTCCATGGGATCATAATATGTTGTCATGCCACATACGTAATTACATACCTTTTTACCCCCCACCCGGGACAGCTGTACGTTTCTCCGCTGTCCCAGCACGTCACCACCCATCTGTGCTTGAGCGAGGCATACAGTGTGCTTAAAATGAGGCTGTTTAACATCGGTGTGCCTTCCTCTCCTCAGGTCTGACCTTGGCTTTGACTGTTAGACTGACTCACAGCTTCATTGTGACTACTGGAAAACAATGAGCGCGCAGAGACAATGGCGCACTCCACAAAGACTCCCCCTGTTTACCACCTCGCCAATAGGCCCTTAATTCCTCTTTTGTTTGCAAAATGGGAAATGTGCGAGGATCTTCTTAACGAAAGGCACAGGATGAATGCATTCATGGCTCGGGGTCTCTTGTGGAACGCAGACGAGCCCTTTTCTGTCTTTGGCCCTGACACTTCTCTTTAATACACAAAAAGCAATTACAGCCCGGTTTCCCCAAATGACAGCCTTCTGTAAGCTGCTGTCCCAAAGGCAGACGCGCTGAGAGCTGTAACTTATTTCCCACATCTCCCTTGTATCTCTTGCTGCAAATCAGGATTAACCGAATGACTGCCAAATGCGAATTCAGATTACGGTGGACAACTATGTGTGTGTTTAGTTGTTAAATATCACTCTTTTTTAAAATATAATGTTATTTATGACAAATATTAATTACCATTTGAAGATTTGTGGCATTTTTTTTGGTTGCGAGTGTGTATGTGTGCATGCATGTATACAGCTGTCACTCCTCCATGCTAGCCGGGTCTATTAAGAGGAGCAATTAAACAGAGAATATCTTTCTGTAAGCAGTTAATGAGGTTTGGTCCCTGGAGGAGGCGGCTGATTGGCTGAGACTGTGGACTGGGGGAAGTCAAGGGCACCGTGCTAAGCAATGCATTGTGGGAGACGATGACATTATGCACCAAGGGACCGGAGGACTTAAACAATATCATTCTCTTGCCTTATTTCCCAGACACCGATTCTTATAATAAAAGGGACTGAAAGTATGTCAGTTTGAAATCAGGTTTTTGCTGTTTTTGTGAGCTTGTAACAATGCAGACACCCTGTGAAAAGAGCGGTTTCTTTAGCAATATCTTCATCTTGTTTTTTTCCAGTAGTACACAGTGGTGGAAAGAGTACTTAATAATCATACTTAAGTAAAAGTACCATTACTTGCCTAAAAATGTGGTGCAAGTAGAGTAAAAGTATCTGTTGTGAATATTACTCAAAGTATGAGTAAAAAGTAGACCTTTCAAAAGTACTCAAGAGTAGTGAGTTTTACACTGTAAAAGCTGATGCATTTACATTAAATTTGTGGATGTGTGTAAACGTAACATTCTGTAGTGCAGTTAGTTATTGCCCAGCAGGCACACAATGTCATAAGACGTTAATATTAGGTTAGATTTAGAGGAGTTGAAGTTGCAATTACAACCAGATCCAATGCTTTTAATTCTGGGATTCTCTGAACAATTGCATTTGTTGTCAAATACACAGTATAAAATGCTCTCATACTGTTTAAGTACTGCCAAGAAGCTACTGCTACTGTTTTGGGGCATGTAAACATGTAAACAGTGGCTTGGAGAAATTGCCTCTATGTTACATTTGGAGCGAATTAGATATTATTTGAAAAGAAAACTTGAACAATTTGACAAAATTTGGAATCCTTTTATCTGCTCCCTTGGGAAAAAAAACTCATAATAATGCATCATTTCTGTAATGTTTTAACATGCTTTGTCATTATACTCTGTTGTTCAAACAGGTCTTTGTAACAAGTTTGCTTGTTATGTGGGTGGGTGTTTTTTATTAATATTATTTATTTATTTATTTTTATAATTTTCATGTTGTTTTTCCTCTTAATTTTTCTTATTTGCTTTGCTTATGTTATATGTGGACAAAATATGTAAACAGAATTCTTCTCTTCTCGAATCTGTGTCTACAATAAAAATTGTTTGACAAAAATATTAGGTTAGATTTAGGTTGTGATGTCAGGTGACCAAAATTCAAGTCTAGCCAGCGTCTAAAGACAACATAATTTTGATCTCCTTTAACAACATCAAATTACGTTGATATTTGGTTGATTTTTTTGGTTAGAAAGTGACCAAAATCCAACGTCGAGCCAATATCTTTAACCAACGTGATATTGATGTCAAATACTGACATTTATTAGTCAGGTATGGCAACCAAAATCCAACGTCTTATAGACGTCATAGTGGTAACATCCACACAAAGTCAAGCTGTAACATTATTAGACATTGATATCAGGTTGGATGTTGGACTTTGACGTTGGGTTCTGGAGTCAACCCGATTTTCATTTCCAAACAAAATGCAACATCCCAACAATGCCGGGGTACAACGTCAATCTGACGTCTAGTGCCTGCTGGGTGTTTAAGGCCTTTTCGGTCATCATACAGTAAACATCCGTCATCTTCTCATCAGTGACATGCATCTAAACATTATCTGGGTCAATACGTGTAAAGATTTTAGACATCTTCAGTTTGCTGCCCAAATCACCCATGTCTTGAGGTAGTTCATTATGATGCGATTAACCTTCTATGTGCGATTTGATTGGACAGGAATCACAGGACTGATTTTTCTAATCTCTATAGACAAGAAAAAATAAAGTGTGCAGGTTGAAGCAAAGTAGTAGAATAAAAGTACCTATACAGCACTAAAATGTACTCAAAGGAAAGTTCACAATTTTAAAACTTCTTGTAAATTACTATTTCTTAGAAAAACTACTCAATTACAGTAATTTGAGTATTTGTAATTTGTTAATTTACATCTATGGTAGTAAATTATTAAATTTATATTGCAAGATGATATGAGATTAGAAGTCTTGATTTCTGAAAAAAATGTATCACAAAAAAGAAGTGAATTTGCATTTAACATGCTTAAAATGTGGTTGGATTACAACTTTTTAAAATAGGTTGCAGGGTCCAATTTATGCACTGAGAACTGTTAGTCAAGGCTGTGGATGATTAATCCAATGTTTAAAAAATGTTTCACGAGTTCACACTCACAGATATTAGTTTATTTTTTTCGCCGATTTCTATTTAATGGAGAGAAGATTTGTTTAACACATTTCTAAACATAATAGTTTTAATAACTCATTTCTAATAACTGATTTATCTTATCTTTGTCATGATGACAGTAAATAATATTTTACTAGATATTTTTTCAAGACACTTCTATACAGCTTAAAGTGACTGGCTGACTTCAACTGTGCGTGCGTGCGTGCGTGTGTGTGTGTATATATCAACATTACATGTAACATAATATTTACAATCTGTTTGGAATAAACAAAAACTGAAGACATTCTTGTTAAAACCACAATGCTTATTTTTTGAAACAAATGGTTAAACTGTTATTAACTTATTTATAAGAACACACCTCAGGTAAATACTTTATAATGTGTTTATGCTTTCAAGCACATGCTGAAAGTCTTTATTTGGGTCTGGTTGGGTTCAAGTTATTCTATAAAGTTTTTATGATTAAGTGAATTCATACATTTTAAAGTAACAGTGATTCTACATCACTTTTTGAAACTCTTCTATATTATCGCATTCCCAAACATTTAGATTTTCCTTTCGTTTCCCCCCTCTAAAACCAACATTCATGTTTACATGAGCAATTTGACCTAGGTAGACTGCTGACCTCCAGCATTCATTCTCGTTTGATGCTTGCAGCGTTTGGGGGTCCCACCAATCTCCCATCTCCAGGTTTGAGTTTAATTGCCCCTGTAATTGCCCTGCTCTCTGCTAGAGCCTGTAATAGTAGTAGGTCTTGGATATTGGCGGGGGCTTCTCATTGTAGCATGGCTAAAACAACCCTAATGTCCCGTTTTTCTGAAACCTGAGAGGGTCTGCTTACAATGGGAACAGTGTTACATGTCTGAATGTGATCATACACTACTTTTCCATTCACCTTTTAGCACCTTTCACGAGTCAGCATTCATTACAAAGAATAAATGGATATCCACATATACAGCTTAATTGATGCTTTTATAATCATGAGCAGAAATAAATCAAGAGTCTGATTTTTTTTTTTCATAAAGCTTCATAATTTCTGATCTAAGTTTCACCAAATATGGATTTCTTTTAAGTCTTCTGAAATTAAAACATTGGTATTGTGTTGTCTAAGAATGAATGATGACATTTATGAACACCGATTGTCATTTTATGTTCTAAATGACAACATTTTTATCCTAAATTTGGAAGAAATTTCATCAGTAGCTTACAAAATAAAACAAAAATCAAGGTTTAATCAAACACATATACCATTTTATAACACCAATAAAACATTAGATTTCTCAACTCTTCTCATTGCAACACGTCTGAAACAACCCTAATGTCTCCTTTTTCTGAAACTGAGCTGTAGGTGTAATATGTCTGAAAGTATCATGGTGATCATGCACTACTTTCTCATACACCTTTTAGCACCTTTCACCTGTCAACATTCATTGTTTTTATAATCATGAGTGGAAATGGAAAAATTGTCAGATTTTTAATATTTCGTTCCAAGTTTGATTTGACAAATATAAGTCCTCTGAAGTTAAAATCTTGATATTGTGTTGTCGAAAAATGAATGAAGACATTTATGAAAGAATGTTATCTCTTGGTTATTTAGACCGATTGTCATTTTATGTCTAATCGACAACCTTTGTCACCAGTTGCTACAAAAAACTAAACAAAACCCAAGCTTTAATCCTAGACACACTAATAAACCACTTGATTTCTCAACTCTACTCATTGAGTACGTTTACATGGACACCAATAATCTGATTTTAATACGATTAAGACAATGCTCTGATTTATAGTTTACAATGTAAACAGTGATTTTTGATTAATTTAATCCGATTAAAGTCATAATCAAACTAAACAGAAATCGAATTAAGACATGTGGAGTATGCTGATTTTAGTCACATTATTATTATTATTTGTCGCAAGTGCAGCACAGACCGATAAACACCTTAATCAAACTATTATCGTCATGTAGGACTTTTCAGCGTATTTTGCGACAGGATACTCCACACACATGGCTGTTTGACACTATTCTCTGCACCTACCAAGTCAGTAAATGACCACAGACAGACACATTATGAAATGTGGAGAATCAAATCCAATTAAAACAACACTCCTTCACCAGTCCTTACATCATTCTTACATCCAATACCTCAGTTTGTCACGGGGGCATGAAGGAAATGTTCCTGAATGAAAGTCAAACTGCCGAACTGCAGTTAAAGCCGACAAATTTCAAATGAAATGCCTGAAAGTACATGAAACTACAGAGGAAACATGGATAGCATGGTGATGCAATGGCATTAATCGAATTTTATGCTATATGGAAGGAACATTCAAAAAGCAACTCCTTAATCATATTATTGCCATATATCATATATTATTATTCAGATTAAGGCTAATCATTTAATTAATGATGTCCATGTAAACATAGCCACTGTAGCATAGCTAAAACAAGCCTAATGTCTCCTTTTTCTGAAACTGAGCTGTACATGCATACATTCGGCATCTGAAAGGGATCGCTACTTTCCCATTCACCTTTTAGCACCTTCCACCAGTCAACATTGTCATTACAAAGACTAAATGAGTATCCACATTACCGAAGTACATTAAACTGAATTAATGTTTTTTATAATCACAAGCAGAAATGGAACGATAGTTTGCCTCATTATCTCATTTTTCACAAAGCTTTGTAATTTTGGCCCAAGTTCAACAAATTACTTCTTCTTTTTTTTACTTCTCGTTCCCACTTCTTCCATGCACTCGGAATTCCCAAATCCCTTCCCTCTCTGATTACCATATCATCTCAACCCCTTCTCACCCACCCTCTTCCTCCCCTTCCTCTTCTCTGTCAGTAAAGCTGCCCCATTAGCCCCTTTGCAGGAGTGTTAAGAGTAATGGCCCTGCCAATGTGAGAGCCAACACAGGGGAAATAACGCTTCCCTCGCCTGGCCTGGAAATCTCAGAGCAGGGTAATGAATCCTTATGAGAGCAAGGCAGGGGTATATTGTTCCCTTGTATGGGGGAGGGAGGTGGGCAACGGCAAATTGAAGAAACTCACAAGCCGTTGTTGTTTTTGCAGGTCATTAAGTCTGTGTTAATCATCTCAGAGCATTTTCATAAGTTTGCGGGGGGAAATGAAGACCAATGAAGAGATGTGCTGATAATGGGGGAAAGAAAAGTTGGGGAGAGAGCGAGAGCGTGTGGTATTGATCAAAGTCATTGTGGCCTTAGGTAACTTCTGAACAGTGCTGGATGAAATACACAAATCAAGTACTTGAGGGAAAAGTTCAAATATGATAATAAAATATTACATCTGTAAAAGTATAATAATTCTAATAATACATTTTATTTTATGTAGTAGGAGCGACATGTTGGCTCAGTGGTTAGCACTGTCACCTCACAGCAAGAAGGTCGCTGGTTCGAGTCCTGTCTGGGCCAGTTGGCGTTTCTGTGTGGAGTTTGCATGTTCTCCCCGTGTCATGTGGGTTTCTTCCGGGTGCTTCGGTTATCCCCACACTCCAAAGACATGCGATAAATTGAATAAGCTAAATTGTCTGTAGTGTTTGTGTGTGAATGAGTGTATGTGTGTTTCCCAGTACTGGGTTGCAGCTGAAAAGGCATTCGCTGCATAAAACATATGATGAATAAGTTAGTTCGTACCGCTGTGGTGACCCCAGCTGAAGAAATGAACTAAGCCAAAGGGAAATAAATGAATGAATTTGATGTAGTGTATTTAACATTAGCATCTCAAAGTACTTTACGTACATATAAAAAGTATAGGTAAAAGATGCATACATTCATAAAAACTAGACTGTAAAAAATGCAGGTTTCCACATAAATCATTCATGTTGTCTCAACACAAATTAATTAAGTTAATTTAACACCTTTAACAAATTTATGTGAATTGAACATAAAAAATTAAGTTGTCCCAATGAAATCTCAAGAATTGTGTTGTTTCAGATCATTTTAAATAAGTAGTTTGAACGAGTAAAAAAAAATGTTGTTTGAGTGTAGACAAAAAAAAAACTATCAATTTTTAAATTTACATTTTACAACAAATGACATTTTAAGTAATAATTTAAAAGCGTTCTGAATATCAGAGAGCTGAGAATTTGACAATTCAGGAGACAATGAAGAGAATGCTTGAACCTCCATAGATTTTAGCCAGGTTAACCGTTAAAAGACCAGCAACAAAAGGAGCATAAAGCACTTGCAGGGGTGTAAGGGTTTAAAATCTCAGACCAGTATTGTAGTGCCAGACCATGCAAGACCTTATAAGTTAGCATAAGAATTTTTTTAATTATTACAAAAACTGACAGGCGGCCAGTGCAATTTTTCCAAAATAATACTGATAATGGATAACTAATGATAATTAATACTAATTTGAGTCTGTAAACAAGTGAAAATAACAAACTATTCTGTGTAGCTTAGTATATAAAAACTATAGCCCCTTTCACACAGCGATATCGGTAAATATCTGGAAAGTTACAGAAACTACTTTACCGGTAACTTAAATTCAATAAAGTGTTGTTCACACAGGAGATAATGTTCCCGGATTTTTCCCCAAAAAATTGTTCACACATCCATTACAAAATAGCGGTAAATTGTGGCATCATCAACCAGAAATTACTTCTAAATGGCTGCGCTTGTATTTGTAAAAATAGAAGCGGTCTTTTGTTGATGATTTCACTTTTTCTTTGCGCGAACTGCAGTTAAATGTTTACACTGTTTACTACATTACAAATTCTGTGGAGGAATAAGTATTGTGAAATTTCAATGAAAACAATGAACACTTTCGCATGTCAAGATGTACATAATATGTGTGTGCTGGCGCTCACCGGCTGCTTCAAGTGCACACGCGTCAAGCAACTGAAGCAGAGCTTGAAGGTAAACAAACAGCAGTTTATCATAACAATTTTATCAATAGATTTTTCCACAGTTGGCATTAAGAGGGAACATAGAAATGTTATCTGACTAACATCTAGCAGCTAAACGTGTCTGGAAAAATATTCCAAGGCTTTTATTTTCATAAACAGTGCGAATGTGAATAAGTGTTTTGATTGGCTGGAGTAGACATTTTACGCATCACGCCTCTTTCTGGCAATGTGCCTTCTGTTGTCACACAGAGCAGCATTCTGGCAAATTACAGGTAATGTGACAACTTCTCTTTCAGTAAATTTGCTGGAACAAATTTACCGGTATTTTCAAAAAGGTCTGGTAATTTTCCAGAAAGGTCTGTATGGGTGAAAGGGGCTTTTGACAGCAGGAAAGATGCATGACTATTAATTTGTGTTATTTCATCATTTAAATCAGTAAATGGTTAACTGGAGTCTTGTTCAGACTGTATCACTTGAATCAGTGAATCAGTAACTGAGACTAACTGTGACTAAATCATTTGAATCAGTCAATCATTAACTGAAGGTTTGGTCTGACTGTATCATTTGTATCGGTGAATCAGTAACTGGAGAGTCACTGTGTCCATATAATCGAATCAGTCAGTCGCTTGCTTTGACTGCATCATTGAATCAGGAAATGATTATCTGGAGACTCACTGTGACCAGAAAATTGAATCAGTCAGTCGCTAACTGGAGGTTTGCTCTGAATGTTTCATTTGGATTGGTGAATCAAAAACTGAGACTCACTGTGACCAGGTCATTCGAACCAGTCAGTGGTTAAATGGAGACTCACTCAGTTTGTATCATTTGAATCAGTAACTGGAGACTTCAGCCCTGGTCAGATCACACAATTTTTATTGTCGCTTATGAAAGTCACTATGTCAGATTATGCGTTTTTTTTTTTTTTTTTCCTGATAAAATCTTGTCTTGTCATGGGTAACAAATGTGCCAGACTACACGTTCCATCACAATCCTTCATCCCTCGACATCTAAGACAAGCGTTATTTCCCTAAGCAATCACAAGTGTTGCAATAACAATATTTCTTATTTCAATTTCTTCTTTTTTTTTACATTTGTTTAAAATATTTCAATCTCAATAAACACTTATGCTTGCAGACAATTAATAACTACATTATTTAAATACCTTATGACATGGATAGGATCAAACTTATGATTCCTTTTAATATTAAGATATTTTCTTTAAAATCTAAATGTATATTTTCCTGCCATATGTTTCTTATTAAACACTCACTCGCCTGAACTTGCCACGAGTAAGATGGAGAAAATGAAAGCACATAAGCAGGAAAAATCAGATACTCAAGACATAATCTTTAAAATAATGACACATTAAACATTAGCAAATATATAACTGGGATTTGTAATACAATCAAGTTAATTAGTGGAGGGGCACAAACAAAAATATAATTTGTATATTTTTCTTGGAAAAAATACCTTTTTAAAACAATTTTCTCTTGCTACAATTTTATCTTAATTTGAATGTATCTTTTGTTGGTCAGTTATCTATAAACAATACCGAACAACGTTTGAGGTGAAGCGATTCAAAACAAGTTCGCTATATGCGCCAAAAAACGAATTGTTAAATAAAATAATAATCTATCCTAAATATAATTAAAGTGAAATTTTCACAGTTTCAGAGAAGACTATATTAAGCTGTTTTCACTATTAATGACACATTTGAATAAGCAGGACAGGCATTTACAATGTAGTCGTAGCAATAAACATGTTCCCAGATTACCTTGGAAGAACAAACTCTGTTGGAGGGATGAGAGAACTCAGAAACTCGTTGTGAGAATGGAGCTGTCTGCATATTTGCCAGTCTGTCAGATAAAATAGCTTAAAACATCATAAAATTTTAGAAAGGTCGTTAAAGTTTGCATACCTAATGATTGAACTTATCCACCATTATCGGCAGCACCTGCTGAGAGAACAGAAATTATGTGCTCTCATTGCACAGTAACCCACGTGACGAAACTCATCGTGAAGAACGAGGAAAAAAATTAAACATGTTAGACTTTCTGCGACGGTGTTGTGAGGCGTCGCAGACATCGTATCGGTTGTCGTGAACTATGCCACATTACACATGAAGAAACGATTGAATCTTGTGTCAGGACACCCATTTGTCATTTATGAATCCCCACGACACCCTACGTCAAGGAAATTGTGCCAAAATCATGTTATCTGACCGGGGCTTTACTGTGATTGGATCTTTTAAATCAGTGAGTAGTTGACTCAAGAACAGATTCAATCAGACCTGTCCAGTTCACAAAGAAATTGCTCAGTGTGACTTGCATTTATTTTAAAACAACTGTTAAACATTGAAGATACAATTATGGATCAAAATTTGAGTGTAAAACTGCTGTAGCAACACAAAAGTGTCCAATTTTGTCAAGTGCCATTCTTCTTTTAGACCCAAATTAATTAATGACAGTGGCAAGGAACAAAGTCTGACAAGAAAAATCACTAGAAAAAAGAATCCAGATCATGATAAACCTACAAAAACACATTCACAGATATAAACTGAAGGGAAAAAAAGCAACATAATAATGGTAACATATAAAGATCTGTTTTATATACTTATTAGCAGCTGCATTACAAATTGAAGGCCTGATTTATGGTGCCAACAATGAGGAAAGTGGATACGGTATTCAGAATGAACGAAGCCTTCCAACACTGCTTTTTATATGCGAATTCATACTAAATAAACATAATCTATTCATGAATATAGCCCCCCATGTACATTTGCGCTCACTTTTAAATATTTTCCGTGTCGAGAACATGTCTAATTGTAGCCTGGCACCGCTTCTCTAGTAAACCTTGCTCAGTGAACCCATGCTTCCTAACCGCAACTCACTATCTTTATTTCTTTGGCTCAATAAAACACTGCCGTTTATGTGAAACCAACAAGATTCGAGTGACATCATTCACACTTTTGTGTTTTTTAACTCCATACTCACCACAAAGCATTGCATAACATGACCGGGTTCTAATTTGTGCTCTGTTTTCCTTTTGTTCTCGCATCCATTTGTGTAATGCTCAAGGATGATAGAGATTATGCACGCATTGTCAAATAGGTGTAATATCACCTTATGGACTAATTAAGTAATGGTTGTGGGTGTGGATGAATCACTCTCCATCCTCTCTGGAGTCTCGCCAATGATACCTTTCCACAGCTGGGTCTTGTTTGCTTGTCTTATCTCAATTCCCCTTAGTTTTTCTACTATGGAATCTTTCCTTCTCCTCACGCCAACAATACCACAGTCTGTTGTGTTTTTTGTTTTAGTGAATCAGGGCATTTGGGGGTGTGAGAATAGAAATGATTTCACATCCAAACCCCATGCACCCATACGTTTTCATTTTTTTTTTCTTTCTCCGAAGTCTTTCAAAGTGCATTCTTCTGCGAGGTCTCTATAAACATGACATCTCCCGTTTTAACCCTTTCTGCAGCTGAATAAACTTGACATGCCATGAAGTATCTCTGAGCCAAACGTCCTTGAACATTTTACACGCGCCATATTCTCCTATCTTACCTTTTCCCAGTTTATCGCATTAACATGTAACGGCTCCAGATGTTGACTCCTCTTTTTTTATTCAGCTTAATTACTAATTGAATTTGCCCATAAAAGAGCAGATGCTTTCTGCTTCAGAACACAATGTGTCACGGGCACAAAAATGACAGGAACATGTTGGGAATTGGACTCAAGCTTTGAGTGGATTTTAACTCTTTCTGTGCCAGGACTCTTTGCATCATGCTGTGTGTGAAAGCGATTATAAATGACTTGAAATGATGTGTTTGTTTAGTGTAATACGAAGAATAGTGACGCATATTAAGGCAAGCCGTTTCAACATTACTAGTATTTATTTTCTAGCGAATAAAAAATAGTAAATACTAATAAATACTAGTATTTAATGATTATATGGTGTCTATTTACCTTATAGTATTTAATATTAAAAAACAAAGTCTAATGGATAAATAATATCTTTTACTTAGTATCAAAATAATAAGCACTAGGAGCGAATAAATTTGTATTACAATGTAAAAACTAGCTGTACTAGGGCTGCATGATATGGGAAAAATCTGATATTGCGACATTTTATTTTTCTGTGATAAATATTACGATTAATACAGTTTCACAAGATGCTTAAATGCTCTATTTGACATTTTTTTGGGGAATCTAACAGTGTTAAAAATCTATTGATCTAACAGTGAAAAATCTATTGATAAAATTGTTATGATAAACTGCTGTTTGTTTACCTTCAAGCTCTGCTTCAGTTGCTTGACGCGTGTGCACTTGAAGCAGCCGGTGAGCGCCAGCACACACATATTATGTACATCTTGACATGCGAAAGTGTTCATCCATATGTTTTCATTGAAATTGTTCACAATACTTATCCATCCACAGAAAAAAATCACAATGCAAAACAAAAAAGGCTTTTCTTACTTTGCCTTGTCTCCTTTCTTGTCCAAATATCTAAATACTAGATCTTGTAAAAAATAATGTTATGTTTTATTTTATTTATTTATTTGACATGGACATCACAATTACACTGGACAACCAAATGCATTTGTTTAAGTGTTTTAGCAGACTTGCTAATTCTCAACAACTGTCTACGGGAGGCTTGACAAAATGAATATAAAATAGATACATATACACAGCATTGTAATTCTTTACATAAAATTAGCAAAGGCAGCATGATCAAACAAACTAATAGTAGACTACATGTGCAAACACTGCTGTTTTGTTTTTAACCACTTTTTAAGAACACTACTAAAAACATTTATATTACTTTATAATTTTAGGCTAACAGGTAAATCATTCCACAATTTGGTTCCCTTAACAGAAAAAAACAGACTTGACCAAAAGAGGTCTTACACTGTGGTACAAGGCAGTCACCTTTAGCAGTTGCTCCTGTGACTCTGTGAGAGGTTTTATGCCTACTGATTAGATCTGAAAACAGCATTGGAACATGATTATTTAGACATTTAAAAACAATTTAAGATAGTTTTATTAAATTTAATTATCAAAACTAAAAAGGTTATGTTTATGTAAAACCTCACAATGATGCCATGGCAAAGGCTTTATGTCCATAATTTTAATTAATGTCCTTAATTAAATAATTTTATTAATTAAAAAATTTATAATTTTCACCTTCAGAGGAAAGAATTCAGAATTAGGGTATTTTTTTTTGAAAAACAAAGCAACATTATCTGCCAATGGGGTGAGTAAAATAATCTTATTTCCACTGTGAAATGTAGATATTTGGACTAGAAACAAGACAAAAACTTTAAATAAGAATTTTTTTTTTTTTTATTTTTATTTTTTTTGATCAATCGTGTACTGATCTTTGTTATACCTCTAAACATACTTTTTTTGGACCCAAATGTTTTACACTCTCTTGAAATGCTTAGTCACCGGCTTTAAATCACATCCCAATAATAAACTTTTAATCTATTATGGTTAAACTTAGCAGTGACTTTACAAGTCAGATGTGTTCTGTAGCTTCTGATCAACGATAATACAAACTCAACAATGCATTTCTTAAGATGTGACTATTGCTGATGAGCATATTGCAGTATCGATGCTGAAATGATATATTTTGCAGGCCTAATCCTTACATTAACAGGTTCTTCATTTGATGATTCACGCGTGTTTTGCATTTAGTTGCTATTATGAATTGCATTATGGGACCCCTAAACCCAACCGTCATTGGGGGATGAGCAAATCGTACTAAATCGCATGAATTAGATTGTACGAATTCATACGAATTAGCCACTAAATCAAAAAGTTACGAATTGCCGTGAGATTGTGTTGGACATTTATCTCTGCTCTGTCATGCAGTTAAACAAAGTGACTTTTATTGACATTTTATTAATACATTGTATATGAAATAATATATAGAGAAATATGTACAGTGCTCAGCATAATTGAGTCCACCCCATTTTTAAAAAATAATATTTTTATCCATTTCTCAGTGAATATAGACAATGTATTTTGGTGCATTTAAACAAAACAGATTTATTAAACAGATCAATTTATTAAAGTAACATTTTAGTCACAAAACATATTTAGAAATTGAAAGATAATACAATTAATTTCAAGCATAATATTGCAAAAAAAGTACCACCTACAAAACTTAATTATTATTATTTTTTGATTCTCTAATTTTTTCCTCTTTTGAAATTTTGTATTTAATATTACTCTATAACATAAAATAGGGTGTACTAGTTTTTGGTTATTTTATTAGATAAGCTCAAGTGGCTTCAGTACTGACTAATCTAATGCATATGCACAAATATAATACTGTATAGCTATTAAAAAATGAATTTATAAGAGATTTGTGAGGGGTGTACTTATATATGCTGAGCACAAACAAAAAAAGTACTGGTTGTTTAATACCAGGTTATTGTACTGTAACTTACAAAACTATATATATATATATATATATATATATATATATATATATATATATATATATATATATATATATATATATATATATATATATATATATATATATATATATATATATATATATATATATAGTGATATATATATATACTATATATCACTTCAGACTATAAACATCTTCAAACTTTACAACAGGGCAAAAATCAAGGTTCTGTAATTCAATACAGAAAACTGTTAATTTAAAGTCTTTTTTTTACAGTTTAGTACTTAATGGAAAATATATCTAAAAAAAAATTACTAGTATAGCATGAAAACAGAATAATAAATCTTAAACACTTGCCATACACGTTTAATGATTCTTATATAATACACACAAAAAAAGATGATTCCTTGGATTACAAAAAAATTTAAGCTAAGTGGTTGTAAACTAATTTTTGGGCTGAATTTAACAAACATATTAAGTTGAACATTACCAAATTTAATTTGTTTGTTTAAATTCAACACATATAAACTGTTTGCAACAATTTAGCAGAAATGTTTTTTTTTCAGTGTAAATGCCCACTGGCAACATTTTAGCATTTTTATTCAGCTTACTCTGAAGGATTTTACTGAACGTACATAGACTGTAAAAACATCCACTAATAATAACATATCAAGTGCAAAAATATCTAAGCTGAACAGATATTCTTTCCTGCAGTTAGTTAGGAAGACATATTATATAAAGTCTGCCCAAATTTATTTTTAAAACATTCAACGAAGGGTTATTTTCAATTCCAGTCAACAAGCTGATGTTGACTGGACTAATAAACACAAAGTTGAAGTCAAGCTTGGGTCAGTTAGCAAAAAAAGGGAAGAACAATTCAAGCATTATTTTGAAGATAGAATTTGAGTGGGTAAAAGTTTGTACTAATTAATAAATAATCATTAAAACTGAAATGTATTATTGACACGCAACATTCTATCACTCCTGTTAGAATCATTAAGGAAAAACAGCCTCGAGAGGCCTGTGAAAATGGCCTTCAATAAAAGAAGACCATGGGACAATGATCACCAGTTAATTTCGGCCGTTTATGCTCTAGCGTTTCCCATGAAAATGTGGTCAGCACATCATTTCAGAGTGGGAGTGGGAAATCTGACATTTTTATTTATTTATTTTATTCCCCACACATGTTTCCAATCTGCAGAAACTCGGCATACTTGGGTTTTTCCCCTTTTTACAATGCCATTACGAAACAATGTTCATTGTTTGTGGCATTCGCTCTAATTTTACAGCTCTTGCTCCATTTTGTACCCATTGCTTAAGTCTTGCTCTGGACTGGCGATGGGATACGGGGACTCTTTTCATGCTGTTTTATTTAAGGATGTTATTGTTGGCCCTTGCACAGGCCACAGTCAGCCCTTGGGTCTTTTTCCCAAGCGATAGAACCACCCACACGTCATCCATCATCTGACCTCTCTCTGCATGACAGGTCACTTCTGCTTTTCCACCAGGATGCACTGTGTTTGTGTATGTATGTGTGCATGTATGTGTGCATGTATGTGTGTGTGCGCGCTCATGTGCTGCGAGGCAGTTTTGGGACAGTAATTATAAGATGAAGTAGAGACAGAGCTCATAATGCAGATATGAAACTCTGTGTGGTTTATATGGTGCTGTAAAACCTCATCTAAATACGGTCCAGTGGAGCGGCCTGCCAAGAACATTGTGCTAATTATATGCTATTATCTATAATTACAAATAGGTTGGCTATTATTGCACCTATTCACCAACTATTATTGCATCATCACAGCTCGGGTTGTTTATAATGATAACAAACTGAAACGTACAGAATGAAATATGATTATGGTGTTTCTTACGATGATGAAGATGATGATAAGAAGGAATTGTGAGCGTATATTTATGTGGTGAGACAGTGCCCCCTGTCGAAAAGTTTGGGTGGTGTTTTGGTTAATCATATTTCCTGTGCTAGTTTACTCCCATCGTTCATTTCTGGCAAAATGTGAGACCTTGCTTTATCAGTACTTTCAAAACATTCTTTTGAATCTGAATGCTGATTTTTGGATTTGATATCAAATATCATAGTGAGAAGGTCTTTATTTCATGGATCATTTTAGACAATTGGGCCTTTATAGCCAAAAGATCTCCCTTGCAGATTTCACTTTTGAAGTCTGTGCAGTTTACATTTCCCCTGTTTGAACTTGTGTCAATTATTTTATTTCCTTAGTGTTGCTTTGCTTATATCTAAAGCCAAACTGGATAACCAGAAAATATTTTCCCTCCTAGGCCTACATGTTTTAGAACATATAGTCTAATTTTAATGCTAACACATTTACTTTAAGACAAACCTGAAAATTACATCTTTAAAATCATTTACATCTTTATAACATGAGCTTTGGCTTTGACGACAGTTGTTAAAAACATGACTGCATGTAGCAGGAGTTTAAGGTCCAATTTCCCAAACCAGACTAGAAAGATTCAATATGAAGTCTTAAAGTTGTGGCATTAAATGTTGCACAATAATAATAATAATAAAAAGATAATAGCAATAATATTAGTAATAATAATAATAATAATAATAATACACTGTAAAACCCAACAGTCAACTTTATCAAATGAAATGAGTGTAGTTAACTCAAAATTTACTGAAAGTTAATTCCACTCATTTGAAAAGAGTTTTGAACTCAGTGTTGAAGGTAACGAGTTAATTAAATACCTAATTACTTCAGCTTAAATAGAGTAAGCTCACAGTACTCAAATAGATTCGTTTTTTTTAAACTCAAATGGTTTGTAGCAATCGGTTTCCTCAAATGGATTAAGTTGCCTTAACTTATTGGGTTTTACAGTTACTGTTTGAGCCTTATTGTGCTCAAATTGCTTCATTTACTCAAATGGATTAGGTTCACGGTACTCATTAGGATTAGTTTTTGAACTTAAATGGTTTGTTGCAATCGGTTTCCTCAAATGGTTTGAATTCCCTTAACTTATTGGGTTTTACAGTGTAGGAAGAAGAAAAATGGAAAACATCATACTCATGTTTCCAAAATTAAGGAAATATTAAGTTTTGTTTAATCTTGTCTTGTGAATAAATATCTAGCAATGGGATATAAGAGTTAATTATATTTTTTAGTTTCAGAATGTTTAAGCGCTGAGACATTTTTTTTATCATAAACACTTAATGTTGATACAGTTAACAGAAAATAAGACTAATTATTGAATTTGATTTTACTGTTCAAGTAAATTTGACTTGACTCAATTTAATTTAGGTTTACGTTTATAGCGCTTTCACTATCATTTCAAAAGCAGCTTCACAAAAGGTGCACGTTATCACATTACAATCAAAACAAGACAACATATTTGTAATTAACTTTTTTTAAATGATATTTTCATATTTTATTGTTTAAGAGCCACATTTCCCCTGGAGTTTCATATAATTTCGGGCATTTTATTTTAAATTTGTGGACTTAAACTGCAGTTTGGCACTTTCACTTTCATTCAGAAACATTTCATGCATGCCCCGTGACAAACTGTGGTATTCAATGCGAGTTCGAATTAAGGACTGGTGGAAGAGTGTAGTTTCAATGGAATTTGATACAGCACGCCAAATGAGAGAAAAAAAAACCTCAGCATTTCCCGATGTGTGTCTGTGGTCCTTTACTGACTAGTGAACTGAATAGTGTCAAACAGCTGTGTGTGTATGGACTATCCTGTCGCAAAACGTGGCGAAAAGTCCTACACGATGCTAATAGTTTGATTCAGGTTTGATTATTGTGTTTACATGTCTGCACTGCACTTCAGTGGTGCTACTAAAATCGGCATACTCCATATATCTTAATCCGATTTCTGTTCAGTTCGATTATGACTTTAGTCAGATTAAAATAATCAAAAATCACTGTTTACATGGTAGACTCTTAATCAGAGTATTGTCTTAATCATATTAAAATCAGATTATCGGGGTCCATGTAAACATACTCAATGAATATACCAAGAACTAAAGTGTAAGATCATTTTTAAGCTATAGTATAAATGGTTGATCAAAGCTCTGTGTAAAAAGATGAAAAAATCACTGCTTGTGGTAATTCTGTATATTGTTCTACCTTTTTCTTTTGTTAATAAAGAATTATCTAGCAAAGACACGTGATGGTATCCAAAGGAAAATGTTTTCTGAAAGATTCCTTCTGCATTTCCCTCACAGTCGCGATCTTCACAGTCAGACTGTCTATGGTTTTCCTCAGTGAACTTGCAGCAGTAATTGAAGCAGTTCCCATGGGTGTAGTGCATTTGGGGACGTTAAGTGCTGTCTCTTGTCATGCTATGTTTTTGTAAAATAGGTTCTTTTTGTCAGTTTCCTGTGATGTTCTTTGTTGTTTTTTTCCCCATTTATTTATTTATTTTGTGCAAGAAGCCCCTAATGCTTGTTTTCCATAAGAGGTTCTCCTCTTTCCCAGGGGGCTGTCATTTGTGGAAGGGCCTCCATTTTCACCCGTCAGTGAGATGGCCCATCTACCAAAACACAAAGTCTTGGCATCTCAGATCCTGAGAAATGGACTACCTATTGGATCTGACACTCAGAAACTTTCTGCTTTTCCACCATGTTAACGTCTCCTACTCGTCTTCAGCAGATGTGACTGATAAGACTTGGCAGTGTCATACAGTGCTTTGAAATTGTCTGAATAAACTTTGCTTTCTATATAGAGTATATATATACATCTTTACTTTCACTTTCATCTTATTCAGTTTTTCTTAAAGAATGGTTATTTTCTGTACTAGTTTTGTATGGTCATTGTGTTTATCAGTGAGTTATTTCATTGTTTATTTTATTCACATTACATTCTACATTTAAAGCTTTCCAGCATTTCACTTTTATCATCTGTTGGATAAAACAAAGCTCATTGAACACAAATTTTCATTTTGCACTTTAAAAGGGTTATTTCAGCCTGTGTTATTTCAGCTTATGTTATTTCAGCCATTAAAAAGTACGATAATGAAATGCACACAAATACACAGTTGAAGTCAGAAATATTAACTCCCCTGAAATATTAGCCCCCCTGTTTATTTTTTCCTCAGTTTCTGTTTAACGGAGAGATTTTCTCAACACATTTCTAAACACAATAGTTTTAATAACTCATTTCTAATAACTGATTTATTTTATCTTTGCCATGATGACAGTAAATAATATTTGACTAGATATTTTTCAAGACACTTCTATACAGCTTAAAGTGATATTTAAAGGCTTAACTAGGTTATTTAGGTTAACTAGGCCGGTTAGGGTAATTAGGCAAGTTAATGTATAACGATGGTTTGTTGTGTAAACAGTTGAAAAAAATAAAGCTTAAAGGGGCTAAAAATTTTGACCTTAAAATGTTTACAAAAAAATAAAATTCTTATTTATTCTAGCCGAAATGAAGCAAATAAGACTTTCTCCAGAATAAAAAATATTATCAGACATACTGTGAAAATTTCCTTTCTCTGTTAAACAACATTTGGGAAATATTTAAAAAATAAATAAAGGGGGGCAAATAATTCTGGCTTCAGAAAGTATCAACAGATTTGTTATTTTATATATGTGAATTTATAAATAATTATATATGAAAATTACAATTCTGTTGGTACTTTATTTATATATTAAGTATAGAAAAAAGTTTCACAACAAGTATTTTATTTAATATTAATTTATTAAATTAATTTGTCATTAAGTTGTAAATAATGTATTTAATTAATGACATCTAAAACACTGACAGCTTGTTCATTTTAATTCTGCCCCTTTAAATGAAAAAGAGTTCTGCTTGGTGTTTTAATTTAAATTAAGTAACTAAAAAAACAAGTGTTGTCCAAAAACATACCAACACATATTATCATTAATATTGGTTTATGATTTAAAGTTTATATATACACACACTTTCAGAAATAAAGGTACAGGAGATGTCACTGGGGCAGTACCTTTTCAAAAAGTACATATTTGTACCTGAAGGGTCCATAATGGTTTTTTTACATTTGGGCACTAATATGCACCTTTGAGGTACCACTGTGAATTCTTTGGGTACAAATATGTATCTTTTGAAAAGGTACCGCCCCAGTGACAGCTCCTGTATCTTTATTTTTAAGAGTTTATATACACACACTACCGGTCAAAAGTTTGGGGTCAGTTTTTTTAAGAAAATGATTCTGTTCATGAAGGCAGCAATTTTTAATGAAAAAAAAAAGTTAATTGTTAAATATTTATTAAAATTTTAAATAACTTTTTTTTATTGTATGTAATTTCAAATGAAATTATTCATCCAGTCATTACTACTTTTTATTAATGGTAACAGTAATAAATTAGTAATAATGATATTTATAATAAAAATTAGAGTGATTTCTGAAGACTGTAGTAATGAAAATTCATCTTTAAAATCACTGGAATAAGTTATTAAATTAAGTGATAAACTACTTTTGAACAGTTGTTTTATAGTGCAATAAAATTTCACAATTTTACAATTTGTTCTGTATTTTTGATTAAATAAATCCAGTCTTGGTGAGCAGGAGAAGCTTATTTTAAAACACTTAAAAATCTGACTCCAAGTCTGACCCCAAACTTTTGACCAGTAGTGTATATAATATATAATATTCATAGATATATACATATTCATTTAACAAGTAAAAACATTGTGAAAGCTTGCCCCCTTTGGGTATTATAGTTAAAGTATAGAAATTGGAATTAAATTTTATTTCAATTCAGTTATTAACGTGACAACTACACAACCTTAATCTTATTGCATGTTTGTCTGAGCTGCATTGTTTTCCCCCATATTTGTCAAATTAACCCATCAGTTTACTTTAATCTCCTTCTCTACCTACTTTTTTTTTATTATTGATGCATGAACAACATATACAAAACAATGCCAGAGGTGTACATAAAAAATATAAAAGCATAATAGAGTTACACACACACACACACACACACACACACACACACACACACACACACACACACACACACACACACACACACACACACACATATATATATATATATATATATATATATATATATATATATATATAACTGAAGCGTGTCACGGAAATACACCGTTTTAATTTGTACTCTCCTTATTGGCATTTATATATCTAGTATTTTAAGTACCTTTGGGAAAAGAGGTTTCTGACTGCTAAATTTCAAAATATGGTTGTGAAAAACGGTAAGTATAATCAAAAGATTAATAACATAAGGTTAATTTTCTTATTAACTTCTTATCATAGTTATATATAACATATTCACACAGTAAAAATAAATTTGACAGCACTTCATAATTTATAAATTTAGATACCTTCTTCCACCATAAACGTTTTGTATACTGACAATGCCAGAAAATATGAGGTACTGTTTCTGGGTATAATAAACAATTGACATCCATGTGTTCAATAAATCTGGTTAAAAATGCTTAACAGGGTAATATGTGTGTAGCATCTTAAATTAGGTTTTTAACATTTTATTTGTATTTAGATATGTATTGAGTAATACCCAAACTTTCGTCCAATCAATATTCCTTCTCTGCCCTTTTTACTTTAAAGTGTCTTATGTCATATCCTCATCTTGAAAGGATGTAGTGTTTCTGCTGAAGCAGCCTACGAAATTTCCGTAAGTGACGGAGCATTTCCGTAGAAACCTGTGTGGCCTGCGCTCCTCCGCCGTAACTTTAGAGTTCATGCTTCGGCTTTCGTGACAGCTCTACTGGCGCGACCAGCGGATTTCAAGGGCTGGAACACCTGTTTACTCGACCGAGAGCCACAGCGACACGGCCAAGATGTTGAATATGTGGAAAGTGCGGGAGCTGGTTGATAAAGCGTGAGTATTTTGGATGTTTCCGAAAGTATTTCGGCGTCTTGCCTCGTACCTGTTGAAAATGAGACACGTACGCACTCATTGACGTCACATCGCACTCTCGAGACTGGAGCTAAGTTAGCACAGCGGCTAACAACAGCGTTGTGTCTCCCTTAAAAGTCTTGTATTTCACCAGTGCAGATGTTTCAGTCAGTTTTGTTACTTTACAATAGGATTAAACTTGTTTATTAACGCCTTGATATTGTACAGAGTTCCTTAATATCAACACACTGGCTAATTTTATGACACTTGCTAAACTTGTGTTGGCTGTCAAAACACGGCGCTTGTGTATCAAAGTGTATTCCACACAAACTAACCTTGCGACTGTTAATTCTTTTGAGTGAGAAAGCTGTCGTTAAAAATAAGAGTGCGTGTTTTATTTTACATATAGAGTGACATAAACTTTTTTTATGTTCGGCGGTCATTTGTTCAAGCTAACTAGTTAGCCTAATATGAACAACAGCTCATTGTTCATATTTGTGTGGTGTGTGTGTATGTGTCTACTGCTGATTATTCAACAAACAATGTTTACATTTTACATTGCGATGGATGTGTCGGTGATACACAGTAATAGAGGCCGCTGAGTTTCATGAAAGCTGCAGCTGTTAAACTGAAACTTGTGTTTTAACCCCTAAAATGACAGGGACATCAAATACTTAAGGAATGTAGTTTTCTGTTGCTTAAGTAAGTTACCAACCAAACTAATACAGTGTTACACATTTGTTCAGAATAAAACAAAAATCCATCTCTAATGAAAATAACGTTTCAAACAAACATAAACATCATGGTACTAAAAGGTCAAAGGAAAGTCCTCTGGGATTTTACTTGAATTAGTTTATATTTAGTCTTTTAAACTAAATTTTAGCTGGGACCCTCTTTTAACATGTTTCCAAACCATTTAAAGCTTGCATGAAGTGCAAGTTCCTATCAATTTACATCAGTATTGTGACATATTTCTATCTGAATTTGAATAGAGGGCATTGTTTGATTTAAGTATTCCTTCTCCGAAACGTTTGCACAGAGCAAACTAACGGTTGGAGAAAACTGGCTTATGATATTTTACTCAAGCTGTCAAACTAACAGCCTTACAGAAGGAATGACATTCAAGAGCAGACAGAACAGATTTGATTAAAGATTACCAAAAATTGTTAACTTGCAAAGAGTAATTTTCAGCCCAAAAGCAACATGAGCCATAAAAAAACTATATATATATACACACCCACACACATACAGGGCCGTAGCGGACATTTTAAAAGTGGGGGGACGGCTGTATAATATCATACGTTCATATAATTATTAATCCCCTGTTTCTAAATAGTATGTATATATATATACATACAATACCATAACTCCCCTGTATGTATGTATATGTGTGTGTGTATATATATATATATATATATATATATATATATATATATGTGTATATATATATATATATATATATATATATATGTATGTATGTATGTATGTATGTATGTATGTATGTATGTATGTATGTATGTATGTATGTATGTATGTATGTGTATATATATATATATATATATATATATATATATATATATATATAAATGTATATGTATGTATATATGTACGTATATATATGCAGACTAAGTGCTTTTTTTTTTACCTGTGCTGTCTTAAATCAAACTGTTAGTTGCTGTTTAATGCATAATTTACGAGTTTGTTTAGTGGGAAAGGAGAGCAATTTAGAATTAAGTGCCGCAGTCAGGAATAAATCCATCCATAGCTGGTCATCTCTTATTAAACAGAAATTTGGTGACATAAAAGTCATTTTCATTTAAAAATGTTTAATCATTTGACTAAAGAAATTTGTACAAAATGATGTCTTGTATGGTGATCATTAAAGAAGTTATTGTGCAACTCTTAACCTAGGTTTTTTTTTCCATACTTGTCTTGCTGTTTTCTGGTAGTACAGAACAGCGGTTGTTGAAGGCTTTAATTCACAAATGAGAGTTTGTGCAAACTTTTGGGTGTTACCAAACTGGGTATGTCTCTGAAACTGTGTCATTTACATGAAACTATGTGATGATTTACAACTGACACTGTAGCTTATGCTGTTGGAAGATGAGTGGTCAAGCTTTAAAAGAGACTATGGTTAATGTCTGAAGTGACAATAAAATCTGTTGTATTCTGGACAGATAACATAAAGGATTGAATATCACCTTGACAAACATGACACATCATGACCCGAAAAAGCCATTTCCTGTTTTTGCAAAGAAAGAGGAGACAGTGTGGCAAGCAGAGTGAATTTAGATGGTTGCCTCCAAAATCATTCATTTCCAACAGTGTGACCTTTTAGCAGACAATTTGAGAAGTGTAGCCATGGGTGGACCAATGGGGAATGTAGCTTCATGCTGGTAAAGCGATAAACAGCTTGTTCAAAAATGGTGTGAAAGTCACAAGATGACACTGGAAGACTGTAGTATTAATATTGAGTACAGTAGATAACTAACCACAGGTATCATATAACCTTGGAAAAGATTTCAGTAGCACCTAAGAAAAAAAAAACTGTGTTGTCATCAAGCTGTGAAACCAGTTAATGCATCTGACCGGTCTGGTGTGTTTTTAAAGAATCAGACACGTGTTTGTTTATCCCAGATTTTTTTTAGAAGATGGCAATTAGTGCAACCTGTAAGCTTAAGATGACTGATTTCCTGACTTTTTAATCACCTCATATAATGCCAGATTTATGTGTCTCCTAGTTTTATTTTTTATTATTATTATTTTTTACATCTTCATGGTCATTATAATTCTATAATAGTCTAATCTAATTAATTACACCTTAAATAAACAAGGAAACATGGATATGGGACATTTTATTGTTGAAGTTTTTGACTTATTTCTGCTAATTTGGGTTTACATTTCCACTAAGACAATACCCAGTTATTTTCTTAATCTACTATTAACTAGACTTTTTTATTATTATTATTAAAATCCACAGAAATTCAGGAATACAAAGAATTGAGAAGCTGTTCGTTTATTTGATCCTCCCTCTATTCTGTTGTACACCCAACCCTTATACTGAGATCTTGTGTATCTTGTATAACCACTCTTTATCTCACTCTGGCTCTGTCGCTATAGGGCTAAACTGGTTACATGCAAGAGCTTTTGCTGAATTGTCTTCCTGGCTACCTCTGCATGATATTTAGAGGAAGGCGGAGTTTGAGGTTTTTGATTATTCAAGTAACTGTTCTGTAGGTGTGTGTGATATTTATCATCCACATAGTAATGTAATTGTTGTTGTTTTAATGATATGTTATCTGATCGGGCTGTATGATATTGGAAAAATCTGATATTGCGATATTTTATTTTTCTGTGATATAAATACAGTATCAAAGATGCTTGAACGCTCTATTTCAGTGGTTCCCACAAGGGGGCCTGTGGGGGGTTGCGTCATATTTTGCAATTTTGTTTTAGCGGTGGACTGTTCATTTTATCCCCTTGCTGACCAAAAAATTGACAAATTTGTATTTTGTCCTCCACAAAAAAAATCGAGTGAACTCACTGATTCGCCTTCAGCAGCTAGCTAGTACTAATGTCCCCAAGCATACTGGACCCAGGTGAGGAAGCTCCAAACCTCCAAACGGGTTGCAGGGCTAGCAATACTGAAAACACGAAATGGAGGAAATACCAAGATAGTTACCTGAACTTCGGTTTTCCATTTTTTCAAAGCAAAGTGTCCCTGACCCAGCAACAGTGCATAATCTGCACCAAAGTTCTTTCTAACAAATGCATGAGGCCGTCCAAATGAATAAGACACTTGCAGACGACTCATCCCCAGTACCGCCACAAGCCCAGAGCATTTTTTTGAGCGCAAGGCAAAAGAATTGACACGCACCAAAAATGAGATAAGGGACGTCACATCTACTGACAAGAAACTTTAAATAAATTGGCAGCTAATTGGCAACTAATATAGGGCCAATTTTGTTATACCTCCAAACATTATTTTTTGGACAAAAATATTTTACACTCTCTTAAAATGCTCAGTCACAGGCCTTGAAAGCTCACGATAATGATGAACTTTCACTCTATTATGGTTAACCAGTTATTAAATTATGGCAGTGACTTTCCAAGTCAGATGTGTTCTGTAGTTCCTGGTCAACTATAATTCAGACTTAACATTGCATATCTTGCGATGTGACTATTGCGGATGCGCACATTATCAATGCTGAAACGATATATATTGTGCAGCCCTACTATTTGACAATATTGAGTGTTACTTACTTTAAAAAAGCACTTTGTGAGAGTCCAAACACTAACTGTGTGATGAAGCCTATTAGATTGCCCCTAGAATTAAAATCATGATGATCAAAGTAAATTTCTGTTTGTTTGTTTTTAACATTATTAAGTCTATTTAAGTTATATCATAAAATCAAAGGTGCCTTATTTTGAATATCAGCACGTGTGCAATTGTGAGTTGCATTTTAAACACGCCATAGATTTTCCTGTTTTGTCAGGAAAAAATAGTTCCAAATAAAGCAAAACTGCAGTGTTTCATTTTCGAATGATCGTGTTCTTAAACAGAGTGAGATAATAATTCAGTGATGCTTTTTATAGTCATTTAGTTTGTTACTAAATGAATCAACTATTTTGAGTGAATCATCTGACTTCAAATAATCATTTATTGAGGAACTTGCAAGGGCCCATGGCTCTACTATTTTAGAAAGTGTACCTCTTACTTGATGTCATTAAATCTGTCAAAATGTGACTTGTCAGATAAACACCGTTGATTTCCCAAACTCTAACCATTTAAATCTGAAATTTAGTAATGGCGATGATTGCTGATAGGCTGTCGATTCATTACATTTTATTCCAACCAAAGCAGTTTGTTTTTATTTTATAGTGAAGATGATCTGACATTTATGTTTCATTTTTGTTAGTATCTCTCACTTCTACTATTTAAAGTCATTCCTCTTTAATAGGTAATATAAATTTGTCCTTTGGTAAAGGTGATGTAACCTTAGGGTATTTTTAAATGAGTTAATCACTAACCCGACAGCATCATACACATAAGCCTATATAGCTTTATACGTTTAAATAGGAAGTGATTTTTTGCCTTTAAATTCACTGCTGTATTTATAACCATTTGGACAGAGTGGAAAATGTCATTAGTTATAGATAATCAGCTTTTTAATACAAACAGTCTTTCTTTCAGCTGCACAGCCCAAAAAACTTCCATTTTTCTTTTTATTAATTACAGTACAAAAGTTGCTTGCACAAAACCATTTCCTGCAGCCAAGGATCCATATTTTGATTAAAGTCTTATCATGTTGAACAACTAAAGTATTAAATGTGTGTAATACAAAATCTAACTACATTTATTCTTTGCTCAAATGCTTGTACCTGCAGATATCTCTTATATCAAATGCTGTTTGACTGTTCTGAAAGGCTGTTGTGCTTTAATCTCTTTCTCACAGAACCAACGTTGTGATGAACTATACTGAAACTGAGTCGAAAGTTCGGGAAGCCACCAATGATGACCCATGGGGACCTTCTGGACAGCTAATGGGAGAAATTGCGAGGCACGTGAAGGGGAATTCGATGATTGATCTGCATTTATCTGGAAAGCATTTGCGCATACATCCTTAAATAACTTTTTCTTTTGGTTAATTTTAGGTGCACATTTATGTATGAACAGTTTCCAGAGGTTATGAACATGCTGTGGACAAGAATGCTCAAAGACAACAAGAAAAACTGGAGAAGAGTTTACAAGGTTTGCAATAATTAATAAGTGTTGGGTTTTTGATTCAACAGTGGTGTCCTAGGCACCTATAGATTTATTTAACATTAAGTTATGATTGAATTGCCTCTTCTTACAGTTATGAAATAGTTTGATAACAAGCAGGAAATGTTCATGGGCCAATGACATCACCACATTGAAACGGTCCATTGTTTTGTGCGGAGTTTGTGCTGATTGCAATATTGAATGCTTTCCCTGCACTGTGATCTGTTTTGAGCTTTGCTGTCTTCCTTATTTCAGTCTTTACTGCTGCTGGCTTACCTGATCAGAAATGGGTCTGAACGCGTGGTCACGAGCGCACGAGAGCACCTGTATGATTTGCGCTCCATTGAGAGCTATCATTGTGTCGGTGAGTAAACTGCACAAAGACGAAAGCTTATATAATTATTTGTCTGTCATGAACGCTGTTTGATGTTTCTCAGATACTGGTCAGTGATGAATGAATGGGCTTTTGTGTTTCAGACGAGAACGGCAAGGACCAGGGTGTCAATGTGCGTCAAAAGGTGAAGGAGCTTATAGAGTTTGTGCAGGACGATGATAGATTGAGAGAGGAAAGGAAGAAGGCCAAGAAAAACAGGGACAAGTATATAGGCGTGTCCTCTGATAGTATGTCAGGCTTCAGATACTGTAAGTCCCTAACGTCTTCTCTTTCTCAGTAACTTGCACACACACACACACACATCTACACAATCATATATATATATATATATATATATATATATATATATATATATATATATATATATATATATATATATATATAAAGCTGTTCAAGGTGTTTTACATCATATACATTAATCATGAGGAATTTATCTAAATGGGACTCTCTGAAAACAAGGAGGTCTTCTGTCCTTCTCTCCACCGTTATTATCCCTAGAGGATTTGCATTGCCAGATGACTGAACTATACTGTAGGTTTATTTTAATACCCCGCATAGCTGCTTTTTCACATGACAGTATAAATTATGTTTTTGATGTCCTTGATTAGGAAAAAAAAAGCTTGCCTTCTTTTTGCAGTGCATGATTTGTAATGGCTGTTTCAGATTTAACTGGTATCTTGTTTTAGTTTAGTTCTGACAGTCGTTTAGCTCTAAAGCTTAATGAAACTTGATATACGTGTATTTTAATGTGTTTTTGAGTTTGTGGCTTGCAAATTATATAGTAATATAACCACACTTCTTAGTTCTAAGATATTTCAGAGACGAAGCATCACAGACTTATTTAGCTTCACTTTACATTCACATTAAATTATGATGACTCTTATGATGACCAAGTTGTTTGTCCCCTTAAAAGAAAAAAAAAAGATTATATTTTAAATGAATATGGCATTAAGTCTTTTTACAGTACCAATTTTGGCATAATTTTAGTATTAAGCACCACCTAATAAAAAGTGTAATTAACAAACTGGAATGTTAATTAAAATGTTTATTATTACTTTTTGGTAATATCTATTGCACTGTCTGCATTTATGCTAATTAGGTCATTAAGAATAATCATTTAGAATAATGGAAATCACAAAAGTGAAATTGAACTGGATTGGAAAATGTACTTAATTGTCAAAATTAAATCAAGGAGCATCGTTTTCATGAATGCAAAATGGGTTTTAATTTTATTTTTGATGACTCATGTTTTTATGAGACTATTTTTTTCCCCTAATTTCCTGTATTTCTTGAATGTGTAGTGTGTGTGTTTGTGTGTGTATGTAGCAAAACACACTGTTTTATGCCTCCTACAGCGGAGGACAGGTTTGATTCCAGGGAGCCACGCTCAAAATGGGATGAAGACTGGGACAAGAGCAAGGGAGCGTTCCCTTTTAGTGAAAAACTGGGAGAGATCAGCGATAAGATCGGAAGCACCATTGATGACACCATTAACATGTTCCGCAAAAAAGACAGGGAGGATTCGCCTGACAGATTCAGGTCAGGACCCCCAGGCCATCTCACCTTCCCTTCTCAGATCACCTGGAAACACTTATTCTTCTCACAAAATGCAAATGCATAAATGTTACAACTAATTAAATCAACAGATTGTTGACAGCTGTTTATAACCAAGTGAACCCATCATGGACTGTTTTTCCCTCATGTTTTTTTACTCTATAGTGAGACAGATGAGGAGCGTCGGGGAGCAAGAAACGGGCAGTCTGGGAAATCAGAATTTAAAGATGATGAAGAAACCGTGACAACCAAAAGTGTCCAGATCGTCCAGGCCACAGAGACCACTGCTACTCGTAAAAAAGGCGTTCCCTCAAAAACGATAGACCTTGGAGCAGCTGCTCATTACACTGGCGACAAATCCTCCAACAATTCAAACACAAACCAGGTAAAAAAGCACTACCGCAATCATTGGCCTCATAGCTAAACCTCTTGGTCAATAGAGACATTCTTTAAATAGTGTGAATTTCCATATAATTTTTTAATATATGCAGACTCTACACTGACATCTTGTGGTAGCTGTTTAGAGTGATATCTCTTTTTGTTAATCTAGACTACTACTACTACATCAGCAGCGAGTCAGCCCTGTTCTGGTTTGGTGGACCTGTTCTCAGCAGATCCTGCACCTGCTCAACCAGCTTCCAAAGGTACATCGTTTTACAGTTTTTCAGTTTCTGTTTCAGCTGATCTGGGAGATTTACGATTTTGGCACATCTTTAGAAAATATTGTGGATTATATTTTTTTAAAGTTATTTATTTCCTTTTTGGTTGAGTAATGTCTCCACAGCTCTCACTTTGGGAGGCTTAGGAAGTAGCTTTCCAAAACTCTCTAATGGCAAAGCAAATGGTTGCAAAGATGTGGGTTCAATCATCAGGGAAAGCAAGAACTGAGAAAAAAAGTCACTTTGGATATAAAGCATCTGCCGAATGCAGAAACGTAAATAATACACCAAGGTTCATACTTTAAGGAAGTAGGTGGAGCTGCATGATAAATTGATTTTAAAAAATGCAATCCTGATTCAAACAGCTACACAGTCTTGCCAAGTCTTGATTTGACTGTCTATAAAACCTTTTTAATAATCAACTATAGTAATACATTAAAATCTGCATTTGTGCTGCTTCTGACTCAAGATAGAGAGAGAGAGAGCAGTTGTATTCAATTAAAAAATTACTTCAGACATTGGTGATTTTAGCTACACAGTATCATTATTTCTGTCACAAAAATCATCACAGAAGTATTGGTGTTTGTTTGATTATACTGTAGGAATCAAAATAGAGATAACATTTTACAAATAACTAGACATTTGATGACATTAAATGAAGATTCCATTACATCATTCAGGGCTCGAAATGAACCTTTTTACTTTGTAGCACCGGTGCTCCAAACTTAAAAAATTTAGGAGCACTAGAAAGAAGTCAGGAGCACCCACAAAAAAATGAAGGAGCACCACTGCAAATTGTATAATAACAAATTTATTGTATTTGAAAGCAGTATTAATGAGGACTAACAAAAATCAGAAACAACCATTAAACTAATGCTTTGACGAATGATATTTGCGCAATAATTCCAAAATGAATGTTTAATAGTTATAAAATGTTAATGATGTCGATGACAATAATAGTAACTATGAATTACATTTCACATTATCATGCTGCCTTGGATGTGCTTGAGAGTTGTCTGCTATAAAAAGTCCTACTGTTACTTTATGAAAAAGAAAATCTTTGGTTTGCATCAAACAAAAATGATATATAAAAAAAATATATGCTTTTTGGACTATTCTTTTTATATGTATGTCAATTTTCATTTTTCTGTGTTTGTGGAAAAAAGCAGGCGAGTCAGCCGACCCAATATATGAGCGGGGCAGAGCAGCATTCTTACGATGACCACCCACGCAATACCATTCTTTGTCATGAGCCCCAGTATCAGTTAAAACTTAGTAAAGTCGAGCTGCTTTGGCGATGATGTATACAGTGCTAAACTTTACATTTAGCTGCCATTTGCGTTGAACTCGTAGTGAATGCAATGCATCGAGATTCGAGCCATTAAACAGCAGATCCACTCTGAGACTTTCAGTACTCTGGCTGAAAACACGCTCTCGACTGGCTGGCGGTCAACATTCACCACATGATCGCTCTCATCTGCGCCATTATTTGTACCTTTAGCTGGGTATGTTAACTTGTGTAGCCTACTTTTCATAGCTTCTTTCTCAGACTTCAGCCGTTTGCATTTCCCACGGTCTTAAAAGCTCATCTGACAGCAGAAAGCATTGAGTGATTGGCAGCTTATATGAAAGAGCGATTCAGCACGTTTTTAGATAAAATCAAAACAGGTCGGACTACAACCATTAAATGCAGTCGCACAAATTCTCCCAAATATATTATAAGGTCACATAGATTAAATTTCAGGTGCATATGTGGCCAAAATGGTCGCAATTTCAAGCCCTGTCATTAAACCAGTAGGTTGTGACAAGTAACTGTAAAGAAAATGTATTTGTCATTGAATCATTTGTACAGAAACACTGATTCATTCGGTTCTAGAAGAAGTGAAGTCATTCATTCAAATCGATTGATTGATGTTGTCATAAATAAACACTGACACATAATGTGAGTCATAAAGTAAACCAATCATGCTGTCAAACTACTTTCTGGATAAATACTAATAATAGATATTAATCATGCAAACCACAGTTGAACGATCTTGAAAATGGATGACGAGATAAGTAAAAGTAGAAGAAAGCATTTTGCCATTAGTCTTGCAGTATGGCCATGTCCCACTGAAAGGGAGGGGAGCACTGTGAAGTTTAGCATATGCACTCTCCTGCTCCTGCTGCCTGCTGGAACATTTAGTCACCGAGGCCAGATGTCAAAGTGGTCCCTGGTGGGTGTATAGTGCTGAGCAGATGCGCAGCTCCCTCTCCTCACTGTCCTGCTCCTTCCTCCACCAGCCGAACAGCTGCATCTGTCCTCCTCCACACAACTCCAGCTACAGGCTGCTGGAATGTAATGTGACCAGTGTGTGTGTGTGTGTGTGTGTGTGTGTGTGTGTGTGTGTGTCCCTCAAAGATGCCAACAGATGTTTCTTGTTTTTGTCTTTTCCATTTTTGTCTTTTCCTTAGGACATCAGTGAAGATTGATATGTTTGCAAATCTAGAATGTCATAATTGAATCTCTCTCTCTTTCAATCTAGGTCTCAGCTCTGACCTGATTGGAGGTTTTGCTGATTTCTCCTCTCCTGCAGCTGCAGCCAGTCTTCCATCATCAACTGGTATGTTTATGTAACCTCCTAACACACCATGAGGTCAAAAATACAACCTGAGAACTCTTGGTTGAATTTACTTCTACTTTTCTCAACAAAGTGCACCAGTGGTAAAAAAAAGTGTTGGCTTGGTGGGGTTTTCTGTGAAAATGAATAATTAGTTTTCATTAACGACAACACATTATGTTAATACACTCATCGACCACTTTATTAGGTACACCTTACGAGTACCGGGTTGGACCCCCTTTTGCCTTCAGAACTGCCTTAATCCTTCATGGCATAGATTCAACAAGGTACTGAAAATATTCCTCAGAGATTTTGGTCCATATTGACATGATAGCATCCTGCAGTTGCTGCAGATTTGTCGGCTGCACATCCATGATGCAAATCTTCCATTCCATCACATCCAAAAGTGCTTTATTGGATGTGGAGGCCATTTTAGTACAGTGAACCCATTGTCATGTTTAAGAAATCAGTCTTAAATGATTCACGCTTTGACATAGCGTCTTATCCTGCTGGAGGTAGCTATCAGAAGATGGGTACTCTGTGGTCCTAAAGGGATGGACATGGTCAGCAACAATACTCGAGCAGGCTGTGGCATTGACATGATGCTTAATTGGTATTAATGGGCCCAAAGTGTGCCAAGAAAATATCCCCCACACCATTACACCACCAGCCTGAAACGTTGATACAAGGCAAAATGGATTCATGCTTTCATGTTGTTGATGCCAAATTCTGACCCGACCATCCAAATGTCGCAGCAGAAGAGACTCATCAGACCAGGCAATGTTTTTTCAATTTTGGTGAGCCTGTGCAAATTGTAGCCTCAGTTTCCTATTCTTAGCTGACAGGAATGCCACCTGGTGTGGTCTTCTGCTACTGTAGCTTATCCGCCTCAGGTTTGTTAAGTTACTGTTCCCTTTCTATCTGCTCAAACCAGTCTGGCCATTCTCTTCTGACCTCTGGCATCAACAAAGCATTTGCCACTACAGAACTGCTGTTCACTGGATATTTTCTCTTTTTCTGACCATTCTCTGTAAACCCTAGAGATGGTTGTGCGTGAAAATCCCAGTAGATCAGCAGTTTCTGAAATACTCCGACCAACCTGTCTGGCACTAACAACAATGGCACATTCAAAGTCACTTAAATGCCCTTTCTTCCCCATTCTGATGCTCAGTTTGAACTGCAGCAGATCGTCTTGACCATGTCTACATGCCTGAATGCATTGAGCTTCTGTACGTTAGCGAGCAGTAGGACAGGTGTACCTAAAAAAAAGTGGCTGGTGAGTGTATATGAACCAAAACCTTAGTTTAGAAAAAAACATTGTTAAAGAAAAAAATCTGTTTAAGTGAATGCTTTTTCTACTACTTTTACTGTTTATCGAAAGAAACTCACAAAACTGTTTCTAAAGAATATATTTCAAAAGGTTATGTTTTACTGTTTGTTTGAGGTCAGTTAAAAAAAATAAACCTTTGATCGATAGTATTGTAACAATATTAAAGCACCACCACTAATAATATCAGAACTACCAACCTTAAAAATATAGCTAAATTTACTAAGCAATCAGCTAATCGGCCATCATTACCAGTTCCAAATATCATATAATTATTTACTTTAAAAAACACAACTCCAACAGAGAGAGTTTTATTTTTTTATTTCTGCCAAATGTAAACTTCAGTTATTTTTTTAATATATACAATTAAACTCGCATGTTGAAATGAAAGCCTTAAGGGACTGCAACTTGAAAGACACAAAGTGGTGATATGTGTGTGTTTTTTTTTTATATGGTTATTTAAATGTAGTTCTGGGAATATAACAGAAGGCTGTTTGTTTTTCTGCTGGACTGGAGTTTGCCATCCTCAGCTGCCTGTTTATGAAATACTCCAAGCAGAAAGCTCTTAAACAGTGAGAGGAGGGGGCAGCCATATGGTGGGCTGCTGTGCTAAAAGCTAATGAGCACAGACACATTTCAGCTCTTGTTGTGTGTGACACATCACCCTCTGCATTTCTGGCACTGAGCTGAAGTGACTGAGAGTCTGAGATTCTTTTGATATTTATGCGTCTTCAGTGCCCCGATAGTTTCATTACTGTTTTCCTTGCATTTCTCTTGATTTTTGTGGCGCTCATTTGCATGCAAATGCAAATCCTCTGCTTTATCAGGCAGATGATAAAGCCTGACATGAAGCAAGGTTGTGGATTTTGTGCAGTTATAGCACAAATATGCCTTTTGATCAAAAAGCTTCAGAACTATTACAGCTTTCCTGTGCTCTCCATGTTATCTCTGTGCTGTACTTCATCAGACTGTTTTTTTTTCCTTAGCCCCTGCATCTAGTGGGAATGGAGGAGACTTTGGGGATTGGAACGCTTTTCCTGCAGCCCAACAAGCCGTCCCAGCAGCCCAGCCTGTGAACCCTGCAGGAATAGACCTTTTCTCAGGTTTTCAGACGGCTCCTGCCCCTGCTCCTGTATCCACCGCTCCCTCATCTGACCTCTTTGACCTAATGGGCTCCTCCCAGACCACTAACTTCAGCACCTCCCAAAGCTTGAACTTCTCCATGACCACCTCTCAGACCGTTGGCATGCCAACGTCCAAATCACAGGTGCCTGCTGCTTTAGAGATTTTCCTCAATACATCATCTTACGGCAGTTTCTGAAATATTAGTACTCTTCTGAAAGGTTGTTTGCTTTTGTAAAGGTTTGATTTGCTTTCACAGGGAAACATTTCCAATACTAAAATGTGTTTATGCAAGTCACATGCGAAAAGGCTGTTCCTCATTGGTCAGAGTGCACCTATTTACATTCCTCTGCATAATCCATCTGGAAGGATTGACTAGTCTACTTTGTGGGCTTATTTTTGCTGAGTGTTTAGATATTTATAATAGGTATTTGGCTGTGGTTTTAACTTTAGCTGTTCAATTATGTTTTATTACATATGATATTAAAGATGGAGTTTATAAAATGTTCAGAACGGGGCTCAAAAGCTTTTTTCTAGACCTCATTCTTGCAGTACCACACCCCAATGTATGATGAAGAAGCTCTCTTTGATTATCAGCTGCAATAACTAACATGCTCGCTCAGAGAATCACATACAGCTGCTTTTTATCAAAAACATTTCTCTTTATGAATTCTGATACTGCTTAGTGCATTGTTCCTTTGGGTCTGTCCTAAGTTCATGTTTAATCAGAACAAGATCACCATCTTCAGGAAATACTGTAGTGATTATTTATTTATATAGATCTTTTCAATCTAATAATATTGTAAATGGCCTGATGCAATTTACAATTTAAACCAAAAATTTAATCCAGAGTCATACTTATATCTTACTTACAAATGCAGTTACAGTGCATTTAATCAAATATCACACATATATTAAACTATTTTTTTAAATGTAGTTGCGGCCCCTTGACATCACGTTTACAACATATAAAGAATAAAGATGAAACCGTGT
Organism: Danio aesculapii; assembly: GCF_903798145.1. Classification (NCBI taxonomy): domain Eukaryota; kingdom Metazoa; phylum Chordata; class Actinopteri; order Cypriniformes; family Danionidae; genus Danio; species Danio aesculapii. Next base: position 37,467,875 of record NC_079448.1, read on the forward strand.
GATGTAGAGCCTGTGTGCACATAGATGATGTGGTTTTCATTCAGATCCCCCATCTGTGGAGTACTTAATGCAGCTCATCTAAGTGGAACTGCACACTAAACACTATTTACGCAAGAAAAGACAATTCTGGACGAGGTTCAGAGCCAGCGGTTTAGAGAGCAAGCAACATGAAAGCGAAACGAGCGAGGGTTAACACGCAGCATCGGCACAATTTTCCACCCACCCCCTCCTCATTACCCATCAACCCCGGTCCCCTTGGGACTCCCATCACAGAGAATGGCAGAATGAGGAGGAACAAGTTTAAGTCAGAAAACCATTAAATTGAAACAAAAGCCTTGCACAAAGATAATATTTGCATGCTAAAAGCCTGACCTACTTTAAAATGGCAAGTTTTGTTTGGCTAAAGAAAAAAAGCAGCCCCCCGATGGTATAATTAGAGGGACTTGAGATGCATTTTAACATGCTGAAATAATTTTAGAAGACAATGCCTCTCAACCAACATTGCTGTCTTGTAGAACTCAAGATTCTTGATAACCCTGAAAACCACACTGTAATGTTCTGGAGAATTAATACTGTCTTTCATCTCCTCTGACTTGTGTCATTCTGCCATTGGCATACATGGGAGAATTTTAATTATCATGCTTGAACTGCTACAAACAGTATCATCTTAACTTGATCAGAGAATAGCGTCTGAAGATTGTTTTTGATCATATTGGCACTATCGTGTATGGTTTGTTTTAAAACTGACTTCATTTTCCTTTGGTCTTGGCAGCCACTGCAGACTATGGGGGTCCCGCTGATGCCCCAGCAGCCAATGGCCCAGAAGCCCAATCCCAAAGCCCCTGTGCCCGCCACCTGGTCCAATTCTAATGTAGACATAAGCCTGGACTACCTTGGCCCTGGCATGCAGCCACCCAAACCTTCTCAGCCTACACTCAGCATGATGCAGCAAGGTAAGCACTGATACTGAGAGTCACCATAAAGATGAAAAGCAATAAGACAGCGCTAAGTAGATTACTTCGAAATTGTAGTCTGTTACTGATATTGATTATAAAGTACATGATAAAAGGTGGATTTAGTATTGTAATCAAGGTTACTTGTTTCATGTAATATATTCTGACTACTTTTAGATAACATTTTATCTTATTTTAAACAATTCATTAAACAATACTATATTAAGAGACAGAAATAGTATTATTATTGTTTTTTTTATATACACGAGTCAAATTAGTAAGTTTGGAATCAGTAAGATTTTTATTTTTTGTTTTATTGTAAGCTTATGCTCACAAAGGCTACATTTATTAAACAAAAACATTAAAAACTAAAATCATGAAGTTATTACAATATAATTTTGTTTGTTTATTTATAACTTGTATAAATTATTTTATTATTTATTTATTACTATTATTTATTTTAGTTTAAAGCTGAATTTTAACCATGATTAGTCTTTAATGACCCAATCCTTCAAATATTTTATCATCATGATCTGCCCTAGAAACATTTAATATTTGTTTTTGTTGTTCGGGAAGTTGTTTGATGGTACTGAATGGTATTGTATCACTTTTATTCATCACAATAAATTGTTAAAGTAAATACATTTAGAATGCAAAAAAAAGTTGGCAAATAAAATTCACCACTGATAAATGTAAAAATTATCGTTTCAGCATCGACATCGCTATATGATCATTTGCAATTGTCACATCGCAAGCATATACAATGTTAAATCTGGATTATTTATCATTTGGCATGTGTTTTCACAACTGTGTAATGGTTTTAAAAACATTCAGGCATAAGAAAATGTACGGTTTGTTACTTTGAAAAATTATTAATGATTAATTTTATGGAATTGTTTATAAAATGAAGACTATGCAATATTATTGCAATATTATTTTACATTTGATTATTCAATCACTGTATACCTGAATACATTTGTACTCTTTGGAAAACAATAAAACGCTGTTTATTTAATTAGCATATTTTTCTTTACTGAATTTATCCATGCTTGTAGATTGTTACATTTTATGCACAATTTATATTATGTAAATTATATGCATAATTGATTATTATATTTTATGCCCTACAGAATCTTCCCAATCAATCTAAAATGATATTCTTTACAAACATTTCTTCAACTCACCTAGTGAAATTGTATTCATATCGCAATTATATCACAGAATAAAAAATATCGTAATGTGTGATTTTTTTTTCCAATATGATGCAACCCTAGTAAGAATCATTATTAGTGATGTTTGCACCAATAGCTGGTCATAATAGAACAGCAAAATCATCATATTATAATGATTTCTGAAAGATCACATGAAAGACTAAAATAAAGAATAATGATGATGAAAATTCAGCTTTGAATCATAGAAATGAATTGCTTTTGGAACTATGTTCAATAGGGATATAACGATTTATCGTGCGCCGGTTGAAAATCGATTCAAATATGTGACGATTCAAATCGGTTGAAATGTTGAATGAATCGCGATACATGTTTTGAACAGAGGGGGCGCTGTACTTACAGGCGCAATCTCGCTTTACCTGCACAAGAGTTTAGAATTACCAAGAGGCGACACTCAATAGAACGTTCCATTGCAACAGCAGCGCCTAGCAACAGCCCCGCGATTCCGCCATTTTAGAGAGAAAGTCATCGGCCGTCCATTACATCTTTTTGCTGTCGCGATGGCAAGCAGCTGCTTTGATTTTTATTTATTTATTTAAAAAGTGCATTAAAGCTGAGATACAACCTGAAAGACGACAATACACTTACTATCACAATCATCTGCACTTTTTAATAGTTTATTTTACAGACTTATAATATGCTGTTGTTCTATTGGAATTTTCATTCCAAAATGGCTGCCGCGTGACACTAGTGGCATCTAGTGTCTGTTTCCCAAATCGCACTAGAGTGTTGCCTCTTGGTGATTCTATGCTCTTTGCCTGCACATAAGCGGCGGGCAAGTGGTGGAGCAGCAGAGTAAAATGACAGCAGTGAATGGCGCCAGACGTTTACATACAATAACAGAGGAACGAATATGATGCACATAAACCGTCAGCACAGTGAAAAACTACTGTCACATACGTCTATATGCAAAAAAAACGATTAATAAGCCAAACCACGCGGGGGGCGGATGATTTGTTGCCCCAAGTGCTGCTCAGTGTTTTCATAGCGAAAGTGGGAAGATGTTTTTCAGACTGTAAGAGAAAGTTGTTCTGTTACTGAACCAGGTATTAGATCATTTTGACCTTCTCCTTTTCAAATTAGTTAATCAATATTTTAATAATTGCTTATTATTGAATATTTAAAAATGTTCAAGATTATCTCTTCTTAAGTGTGTCACCCTGATACAAATACTAATTAATTATAGAAGTAATATTAGTTATTTACCTTCATTATCATGTTCAACTCCTGTCTCTATCCTACTATTCGCTTGTTAAGTGTGACGTCACGCGAAGTGGCTTCCGGTTCTAAGCGCCATATGAAACTGTATGGGGTGGTTCATCAAATGGTGATAATAAACGTTTACAAAGCACTGTAATACTTTCAAAAATCACGATCGCAATATGTATATCCATGCCTAATATCCGATGGCCAGAAAGTGATTAATTGTTTTTTATAAATTGTTAAAGTTGTTGATATTTGTTGATGCAGCAAGTCCAGAGACTGTTGTGTACACTATGATTATATAAAATTCACTTTAAATTGTGATATGACTAAAAAGTGGTTCCCCAAACAAATATTTTCTCTATTCAAATGAGTAGGGGCTTGGACCCAGAAACAGTATGCCATACGTCAGGGCTTAACAAGTGGATATAATTAGTTTTATGCTAGTCCCCTAAATCAGAGGGCCTATTGACCACCTCAGTACACACTGCTCTCTGGTTAGGAAAGGCTTACATCTGACACCGCTATCTCAGTCCCCAGTGAAAGAGTTTTTTTTCATCAGAAGGGACATGTACTGTAAATGTGCAAAGATCTCAGTTTATACCAGAAAACATAGATATGCTGATATATGTTTTTGAAAATATACAATTCCAGCACAGTCACAGTTTAGCTTGTTAGCTCTCTGGTTTGTATTCTTGTTTTTTAATATTTTATTTGTTTTTAAAATGGCAATTTAGTTATGGCAGAAAATATATTATTTTGCTAAAAATGTGCAGCATTTAAGAAAAAAAATCATTCAAATAATTTTATTAAAAAATCGTGACTAAATCGTATCGAATCGTGGGTCAGGTGAATCCCTAACATTTAATAAGAAAACTGTCATTTAAAAATGTAATAATTTTTCACAATGAAACAGGTTTTACTGGACTTTTGATTAAATCAATGCAGCCTTGGTGAGCAAAATTGGCTTATTTTAAAACTTTACAAACATTTGACTGGTGTTAGTGTATAAATACAACATAACATTAATCTTTCAAACTTTTATATTACACCAGGCTTCCCCAAACAAGCATTAATATTAGCATATGCAGACATTGTTACATAATTGCATGCATAGTTGTTGTTATGACTTTTTTTTTTTTGGATCACCAGATACGTTTTTAAAATTTATTTTCTCTATTTTGTCCTGCGATAGGAGTTCAGACTCCTGTCAATATGATGACTCAGGGCTTTGCGGGCATGAATCTAGGCATGCAGGCTGCCCCTTCAATGGTCAGACCACCCACCAACACCATGGTGGGAGGAATGAACATGGGCATGCAGCCTGGCATGACCGCTAGCCCCATGTCTATGCCACAAATGGGAGGGATGCCAGTCAATCAGGGCATGATGGGAATGAATATGAACATGGGCATGTCAGCAGCCGCCATGGGCATGCCAGGAGGTATGGGCATGGGTACGGGGATGCCAGGCATGGGAATGAACCCTGCCATGGGACAGCCTAAACAAGACGCCTTTGCAGATTTCGCCAACTTCGGGAAATGATTAGCCGAGTATTACACGAACAGTCCTTCTGGAGAGGTGACCATGAAGAAGCTATGAAGAGCTAGAAGACAAAGACTACTTGAAAATAAAGCCACGCAGGAATTGTTTGTTCATATGATGCTGATGTCCAACTGGATGATTATATTATTTTCTGTGTTCTTCTGATCAGCTGTACCAAGGAGCCCTGTCCAGGGTGGCTGGTTTGTTCTGAAAATCGTTTCAGTCGTCGCACACGCACTTCCCACGTTTCCATGGGACATCGCTTTAAGGAATGTGATGATAGTGAATGACTCCAGTTGACTTTATTCTCTCACTGAACTTCTTCATTTAACCCATAACGTACTTGGGTTTCTAATGCTGTAGAAAAAAACAAATCATAATCAATTCTGGCCTTTTCTCTACTCTGCCTTAAGACGATAACCTGTAAATATTCTTTCGCGCTGCAGACAATAAGTTATTGAGTTACAAGATTAATGAAATTATGATGATGGTAAGGATTTTTCTATGGAGTAAAGATTGTGATCACTTGCCATTTTGTATTTGATTTTTATTCAAATGACCATTTGCTGAAAAGAAATGAAGAACTCGGACATCAGAATGATGGATGGACGATTCCAAATCAAAACCATTGTGGCCTTAAATAGTTCATGTGTAATATAATCTACTTTGCATCTTTTTGAAAATGCAAAATCTGTCCTTCAAACACATGGTGCCTGTCAGTCTCTTGCTTATTTTTTCCTAAAAAATATGACTATAAAATCACAGTATTTATTAAAGGTACTGTTAGAAAGCATAATAAGAAAAAAAAAAACAGTTTTGCATGGTTAACTTATAAGGAAGAGTTTGGGAGACTAAAATAATTTTATACATTTGAACCTGATACGGGTTCATATTTTTATGCAGGTCTGCTCATGCTGAGTGTAGGCTGTGTTTTTGTGAAGCCTTGTAGCATAGAGTTGGATGCTGCAACCAGAGGACCATCACTGTATTGTCGAGATCATCTGTTTCTGTCTGCAGTGTCCGCTGAACCTAATCAAGCCCCTTTCTTCCAATCTGAGGCTTTTTATAAGCATAATGACCAAATTCTTCCCTTCTTGCTTCTTCTTTTTTCCCCGTATGGTTGGTATAGGTTTTTGTTAGTCAGTCTCTGTAGGATCTGAACTATTGAGCGGTAAAGGGCGTGTTACAGGAAACACTATGTTTATGCAAATCAACAGCAAGCAACAAAAAACAAACTCTTTCTTCCACTGAGAATGTTTTCGGTTTCATACAATGACTTGATTGTACTTATGATCTTTTATGAACGACAATAAAAAGTTGATTTCCATTTTCATCATAATGCTTGTGTTTGTCTCCTCTTGATAAAAATAGACCTCAAAGGACCTGACAACATATGTTAAAGGGATAGTCAGCCAAAAATCTAAATTAGCTCACCATTTACTGACCTTATATACTCCAACTTTTATGAGTTTCTTTTTTTCTGTTGGACACGATAGACGATAGTTTCAAAATTACATCCATAGTAGAAAAAAAAAATCAGTCCGTGGATGCAGATAGTTTTTTGGTAAACTATCCCTTAACCTTGCATACATTAATGGGATGAAGCAGTACAGCCATTTTTTACTATTATACTGTAAAACTCAAACAGTTATGGTAACTCAAATGGTTTGTTGAAATCGATTTCCTCAAATGATTTAAGTTCAAAAAACTAATCCTAATGAGTACTGTGAACTTAATCCATTTGAGTAAATGAAGCAATCTGAGACCAGTAAAACCCGATAAATGAGGACAACTTAAACCAACTGAGTACTGTAAAACCCAATAAGTTAAGGCAACTCAAACCATTTGAGGAAAACGATTGCAACAAACCATTTGAGTTAAAAAAACACTCATCTATATGAGTACTGTGAACTTATTCCATTTAAGGACTTGAAGTTGAAGTAATGGGGTATTTAATTAACCCATTACCTTCAACACTGAGTTCAAAACTCTTTTTAAATGAGTAGAATTAACTTTGTCAAATTTGTGTTAACTACACTCATTTCATTTGATAAAGTTGACTGTTGGGTTTTACAGTGTACTTTGCTAGTGAACTTTTTAATTGGCATAGAATTATAGTCATATTTGGCTTATAAGGCTAAGTTTGGCTTAATGAAGGAAAAATTAAATTATATTACGTATATCCCTGGGTTGGGTGTCTGGTGGCGCAGTGGGTAGCACAATCACCTCACAGCAAATATGTTTCTGGTTCGAGTTTGCATGTTCTTCCCATGTTGACATGGGTTTCCATGTTGGGTGCTCCGGTTTCCCCCACAAGTCCAAAGACATGTGCTATAGGTGAATTAGGTAAGCTAAAATGTCTGTGGTGAATAAGTGTATGGGTGTTTCCCAGTGATGGTTGCAGCTGGAAGGGCATCCGCTGCGTAAAACATATGCTGGATAAGTTGGTGGTTCATTCTGCTGTGGTGACCCCTGATTAATAAAGGGACCAAGCCGAAAAGAAAATGAATGAATAAACATTATAGTCCTGGGTTGTAAAAATATCACCAAAATGAACAAAATAGCCAGCAGATTCAAAATAAGATGGCAAAAATGTATTATGCACTGTTTGGAAAATTGTTAGAGTATGAAAATGCAAAACCATGTGTTACATTTTCAGTTTATAGGTATTGCAGATTACAGGAAGTTATGTGTGGGGAAAAACTGTTTGCTCACAGTGACAGTACCAGCCACAGGGTTGCCAAGCATAATTAGTCATGTGAATGGAGATTACTTTGACAGTGTCTTTATTTAAAGCCTTTCAAAAAGGCAAAGGAAAAACATTTCTGCTGTTAAGCGTACAATTGTCATCTAAATGAACCCTTAATCTATTATGTCTGTTGCAATTAAAGTCACTCTAAATTACATTTAGCGTATGTTTACACAACAACTATGTGCTTAAAAATTGAAAACTTTTACCTTTGCGTTTTCACTAATTAGCTTTTTGTTTTTCTGTAGTTTTCCAAACTGTTTATAGACTATAAACATAGTTTTCTTATAAATGAATGTCCAGTATTAGTTTTTTCTCAGTGGCTTTGGTGCATTTCTCACAACACTATTTACATTTGCACAACAGTTAATTCATTTCTTAAAACAATTAGTCATTTGTGCACATCAGAGTAGCAGTTTCTCATTCCTACCAACAAATTGCAAATGCTTTTGGACATGCATCAATGGCTTTCATACAACTCTCTGCTGTTTTATAACATTATCATTTGCTTATGTCATGTCAGTCAAAATGAACTAAACTTGTGAATGCTGAATGGTCATTCCATATAAAACTAATAGTCCTCATTTCATTACATGAGTCATTACATACAAAACATGTTGAATTGGTTGTCAAAATCTGTCAAGCTAATTTTGTAAAATCTTTTCAATCTTTTTCCTGAAAATGTCTTCTAAATTGAACAATTTGATGAATGATTTACAGACCTATGTATGTTGTGGGTTCAGTTCCAATATGAACTGCAATATTGTTTACAGTTGTGCACAGATCCACCCAAAGGAACTTTGTTGTCAATAAGGGTGTATTTATTCTTTTGCACAATGCTGTAAATAAATTAGAATTGCGAAGAGTATATGCAGTAAAAATGTGAAACATACATATTCAGTGTCTTGTACTCAGATACCTCACTAAATGCAGTGATGTCTAACTTTACTGTAGTGTTCAAATGGCTGTGCAAATAGTATATAGTGCTGTCTTGAACCAAAATCTGCCTTTTTTTGCATTGGAAATTGTCATAATGAAGACATGACAAAGCCATATGACTATCATGTTCATAAACAATGGTGTCAGGACTTTTCATCTTAATGACTGACACTTTCATTGACATCAATACTTGCTTTTGAGGTATGAGCTCTCCATTTTGAGCAAGTGACACTCTTATGCAGGTTTTCAACTAGGCTTTGCAGTTTGTACTAATTGTTTTAAGAAATGCATTAACTGTTTTGCACATGTAAATAGTGTTGTGAGAAATGCACCAAAGCCACTGAGAAAAACAGTAAAATCTTTGTTTACCCCTTGTGTATTGTTCATATTAACCACCCTTTCCTTATGTTCATTGCTGTTTTCACAACCAAGAAACAGAAATGTGCGCACATCTAGGATTCTCAAAGGCAGGTGCTCGATCAAAAACAAACACAGTGGCAAAAGGTCTGTTTCTGTCTGCTGGTAGAGCTTGACTATTTCTTGAGTTCTCCAATTATGTTGTTTAAATCTCGGTCAAAACGTTGTTACATTAAAAAAGTTTGGAGTGCTAAAGTGGCAGTGTGCCGATATTCTTTTGACCTTTTGCCATTGCTGTTTTCACCCCCATTGACTTCCATTATGACATTTTTTGACCGCAAAGCCATATAATGATCCATTTTTGATTGTTGGTGGTTGTCCCTGTTAGGAAGAGGCCAAATTTAGAGGTAAAATCAGTTGGCACCATTAACCCTTTAGTGTGCAAAAAAAGTTTCTCAAACCAACATCAAAAGATTGCATAATTATATGGTCTAATGGGTTTGCTATCAAAATGTCCTTATAATGGAAGTCAATGCGGGGCAAAAACAGCCTCAAACATAGTAAAAGCAAAGTAAATTTTTCCAGATTTGTCCCAAAATATTTGTAAAAATAAATTTGTCACCAAAAATCATTTAATTTGCTGAAACTGAGAAAATTGTGGCCAAATTGAGACCTCAGATTGGCTGAAATGTCCCCAACAGCACACAAAGGTTAAAACTACATAACTTTTTCCTCGTGCCCCATTGTTTTCATAAGGCAAACTATTTTTTGTTGACTTTACAGAACAAAGTGTCAACCCATTGCCTTAAGTAAACAAACTATGTGCATAAATATATAATTTAGGCCGTCAAATTAGTTACTATGTGTTTACTGATTTTTTTAAAGTCAACTTGGTGCTATTAAGGCATTGTTATTTTTTCTTGTTCAATTAATCACTTTTTACAGTGAATACACTTTAAGATAGATGCATTTAAGATGAGGCCAAATATTATCTCTTAAATGCGTAGTACACCCCAAAATGAACATTTCCTCACCCTTTACTCACTCAAGTGGTTGCAAGCTTTTAGTAATGTCTTTAAGTCGAGCACAAAACGAGACATTCAGAATGTTGGTTAAAAAGCAATGAAATCCAGAATAGGAAAAAAGTACTATGGAAGACAATGCTTTCCAACATTATGTAAGATATCTTTTGTGTTCAGCAGAATGAAACTCAGGCTTAGAACATTAAGTTAATGATGGCAGAATATTCATTTTTGGGTGAACTATCACTTTAATGGAAGGTCATCCACTTAATTTCTGACCCCGGTATATCCAGACATAATGTTTTATGTCAGCTGTGGACATTTTTAAGTTTTTATATCCCTCCATCTGGACATGTGTTCACCTTGCCAATTCTAACTGGTGATTTTTATGAATATGCAACAGAATGTAGGATATTTTATCATAAATATTATAATATATGCTGAGTTTTTTTTTTTTTTTTTACATTTCTACTATTCCACAAAGAAATCAATACTATGGGGCTGAGAAAACATTCTTTACTTGGTTAGATAATAATCCAGCAAGCAATCTGACCAGCAGTTACTGTTTAAACCCCGAGTCTCTGGGTACTTGAATTAGGAATACAATGTCTTATATCAAGTGTAGGGAAAAAAATGTGAAGCAATGCATATCGACATGTGACTGGATAAACCGTGCCATTATAGTTAATGTATGCAGCAAATGAAAAATAACAATCAGACGTCAAGACAAAAAAGCCTTGAGTGCCACATGCAATTTCCAGCCTCAAAAAGCCCAATTAACCCATTTATATGGTTTTTCTAAACTCCATAGAGAATCCGCTGCAATTTATGCACTTAAAGAGAGAAATGCCTAACAGAAAACTCTTTAAATGTGACATGAAAATAGGAGCATCTACTGGCGGGCCTTAGATTCAGTGAGACTGACAGATTGACTTTCACTTTGAATATCAGCAAATGATTTTATAAATGTATTAAGATTTCCTCTTGATGATTTATAAAATGTGTAAAAAAAAAAAAAAAAAAAAGACTTGCTTACTGTGCATCAGTGTTTTACTTCCCCCTAGAGGTCATTCAACGCAAAAGCAAACTGTGTGTGTTGAATAGATCAACAAATTGACCCAACACAATTAAAAGAGTTTATTTTACTCAATTTTTAACAATTCCATCTGGTGATTTACATATCAATATGATACATAAAATCTTTCTGGGTGATTTCCAAAAAACCTGAAGTTTTTAATCCTGTTGTATGTTCACGAGTAGTATGTTTTCTCCTCGTATAAACAGCTGATTGACGTGACGTGTGTGCACTCTTCCATACTCCACTTTAGGCCTGCTTTCAGATTTTTGCATCTCTCTTGATGTACTCTCGTCTTTCTCGGAGCGCTCAGGTTTCTCCTTGTTGTGTCCTGGGTCAGTTCTCCTCCTGCTTTGGTCTTTGAGTTGAGATGAACTACTTTGTGGGTCTGACTTTAAGAGTTTATCTCCTTGCTTCTTCTCAACCGCACCGAGGGCTACAGTCTCTTGCACTTTTAGCTTTTCAAACAGCTGTAATAGAAGATTAATTCGATTTCTAAAGCAGTATAGTTATTTTCAAAACTGTACAAAAAAAATGTAAATCCTTCAGTAAATATTACATGTTGATTAAAGATCAAAATGTTAAATGTAATGGTGTTTTATTCCATGTTGTGGTGTATATCTGAGTGAAATGGCTTCCCCAACATGGCTTTCTTTTCAAATGGTAACACTGGTTCTGAAAGTGTATTTCACATTAATTTTCTCTTAGCAGTGTTGGGGGTAACGCGAGTTATGTAATAATATTGCAAGGAAAAATAATATTACTAAATAAAGAGTAAAGTAGTGCATTACTTAAAAGTAACTCAAATATTATTACGTAATTATTTTAAGTTTCATTAGCTTAAAAAATACTTTTAACTAAAATTAACGTAGTTACATTGAATCATGCACTCAATAAGAGAATGTTCTCTCTGCAGGAACAGACAGAAATGAAGATGCCAGAGCCTTATATTTCTGCAATGGAAGTATTCTCATTATTTGTCTCAATGGACAGTGATTTTACTTAACTAATATCTAGGTCTACATGGAATCTGCACGCACAGAAATCTGCAGATTTCTGGCTCATCACTATTTCTATTTATTTACTTGTGTAAATGTGTGTAAATGCATATTTATTCAGTTTTCAAAATTACTTTCAGTAATATTATTGACTAATATGAAAGAGTTCCTTTGATTTATTTACAATCCAGTTTGCAAAGTAAGATTTTCTGTCTTGTAGTAGATAAATTACATGAGAGATTTGCTTTGTTCACCAAATAAGTGGATCTAGATGGATTTGCATTGTAAACATTAATTAAAAGTTAAAAAGCTATCATTTTTTATTTCATTTATTAAGATACTGCCAAAATAATTCCGCGTAAATCCGCAGATTTTTGTTTTTGTTTTACAAAATTCTCTGCAGAAACAGCAAAAAATGTCTGCAGATTCTGTCTGGCCCAACTAATAACACAACAAGTACCGAAGTAGCAAACACATTGCTTTAAACTTTCAATGATCTGTATAAATGCCATGTATAGCTCTGCAAGTTGTCAGAAGATAAAATTATCCTAAATTATTATTTTTTTATATATGTTTTTTAAAGGAAAATGAAGCTTTAGGTTATATAATGTGTTGTTAATTGCAGAGCTCCTCTATTTAAAAAACAAAAAAAAAGATGAAAAAGCCTCTGCAAGTTCTGAAAGAGATCAAGCCTCAGCCAATAACGCAAAAGGAACTCAACAGTAACGTAACACACAACTGGTGACTTTTTTGGGAAGTACAGTGATCCCTTGCTATAACGCAGTTCAACTTGTTCATTTTTTTTTTCGTGCAATTTGACATGCTTTTTTTTTTCTACAGCGTATAGTGTTCTGCATCCTGACTGGCTGTAGACCACAGTCAATCAATCTCCTCCATGCCATGTCCCTTGTACAGTACAGAATGTGCTCAGCTTGCCAAATTGATATAAATCTTCAATCGCGAGAAGACTCTGAAATGCTGTACTGTATGTTTGTAAGTTTTCTCCCCACAATGTCAATGAAATGTTCTGTGTCAAAGGCACATGCGGTAGCACACAAAAGGTGGAGGAAGATGCTAACCATCACACAAAAAGTGTGACATGCTAAAGGCAGGTGGAAGTTATGCAGCTGTAGGGCGCCATTACGGAATAAATAAATGAAGACCAAATGATTTTGATCTTTGGTTTCATTCTATAATATACTGGATTTATTTTTCTATGAAGTTTTGAACTTTCAGAGTGTTAAAACGGGAGAGAAAGTGTGAAAATGTCTATCTGAAAACGGTGTATAAAATGTGTCGTAAGGGGTTTTACACTCTTAAAACATCTATAATAATTGTAAAAAGTAAATCGAACTACTTTGCGGATTTCACCTATTGTGGGTTATTTTTCGGATGTAACTCCTATGAATAACTAGGGATCACTGCAACTCAATATTGTAATGCATTACTTTCAAAAGTAACATTCCCCCTACGCTGTCTCTTAGGGATATACTGTATATATACTGTAGAAATCTACAAAACTGTTCATATATGGCATGAATCAAACCAACCAGAAACCAGGAGAATGACAACATTACAAACTTGAATTTGAAGTAAAGCAGAATTTTAAAAAAATGGGACAAAAATAAGTAAATTACAGTATTTATTGGATGGCTTCAATAAGGGAAATAACTAAAATGAATCAAATATTGATTTGCAAACTTATTAAAACAATAAGAAAAACATTCCTTTACTGTTATGGGTTGTATCTATAGAAAATATATTTTAATGAACTAGAAATATATGTCGCACATACACAAATGTTTTAAGTATTTGGAGTATGTAGGGAGACAACTCATTCAGTGTGTAATGTCAGCACCAATAGCCTACTAGTGGTACTGTGCGCCGACATATAGCACAGATGTGCTCACGGTGACCCGAGTTCGATTCCCGACTCAAGGTCCTTAGCTGATACTTCCTCTCTCTTCTCCCAATGCTTTTCTGTCTGAAATATCTACTGTCCTATCATAAAAAAGGTGAAAACCACTAAGAAATTATTTTTAAAAATAATTAAATTTTACATTGTGTAATAAGAGTGGGCGGAGCTAAAGATCCATTTTGGCACACTGCTTGGTGGGGCTTTTAGATTGGTGGAAGTTTCTGCTACTTACCCCATTAAACACAACAGGGGTAAACAATAAGTTTAACTAATGTGAACAGATAGGTCTGTCTTTAAAAAGTTGATCAGTTCTTAATCAATTTCCCTACAGAAAAAAGCATGTTTTTGTTTCTGGAACCTCATTGTTGTGCTTTATTGAAAATGAACTGTATGGTTGTAGTTTGCTAATACTTTAATCTCATGAGTGACTGGCTGTCCTGCCTCACACTGGTAAACAACACAAAGAACAGATGTTGATCTGCAAAAATGTATTTTCTGTATTCCCTAAAACGGCCCATTTTGATTACGTCCTCATTTTAAAATATGAATAAATTACCCTTGTGATAGTAAGCGCTTTCTCATGATACAGTGCTTGTCCCAGAAGCGGCTCCCTGTATGTTTCATCCACATCCACCATTGCCTGAAAACAAAAGGTGAGCAGGGTTAAAAATGGAATCAAACATTTATTATTGAGTATAAACAAAACAAAAGAAGTAGTTGTTAAAGACAGCTTTATACACACCAGGTTCCAAAACTTATCAAATGCCACCACAAAACCTGAACACACTCCCCGGAGCCCTTTAAAGGTCCTGATGTGAACTTTGACTCTGATTTTCTCCTGAACACATCGGTTCAGTTGTCCTAATGGACTGCCTGTGTGCACTGCAAAGAAAAACAGAAGATTGTGAGATTACTACCTAGTTAGCTCTTCAGGCAAGTTACACAGGAGTACACACTTAAACTAGGCATGGGCCGGTATAAGATTCTGACGGTATAATAACCTTGGATATAAATATCACGGTTTCACGGTATTGAGATTACTGCTCTAAAATATATTCTTTTTAAATGTCTGGGTAAAAAACAAAACCTTTTCCCCCTTTGAACACATTATATTTTAATTTGTGAAGTTCATTTATAAGCTAATTTCGAAAGGATCACGTGATTATGACTGAACTCGGCTGGTTCAACATTAACTACGTATGATCCACCAATCAGACGATTCCTAACCCACTATGAAGAGCCAGGTATTCTCACTAGTCATCTTCGATTTGAAGAATCCCCCTTCCACCCCTTCTCCTCCACCTTTCCCTTCATAGGGCGGTGGGCGGCCCAGTGATTAGCACTGTTGCCTCACAGCAAGAACATGCACTACAAGTGAATTTATCAATCTAAATTTAGCACTACAGTCAAACTCTCATGCAGCAGCATATCTCTTCATAGCAATCATTTTAGTCATCAGCTCTTATCAAAAAAGGGGGAGTTCTCGAGACCTATACCTGAGCTCAAAGCTCCCCTCTCGCCCTGCAAATGGGAGGGAGCCCAGGGCTCAAGGACCTTTTGAGCTCAGGGCTCTCTCCCATGACAGCATGCCACACTTGCTTATAATCAATCATCAGCTAAGTGTGAACTCTTGAAATAATATTTTGGAACAGCAAACATGTCAGGCTAAATAATTCAAATGAATTATTAACTTCTGCCGTCTTCATTTATTTCAAAATCACTGATTTAAAAAAAAATATTTTTTTTTACAATTTTAAACGGCATCTTTGGGTATATTTTATGCTGGAGTTCCTGTTGTCCCAAAAAAAAACAAAAAAAAAGGTAAAGAAAAAAAATCTTAGTCATGCCTTAGGAACGGTATTACAGAAAACTTTGACTGTTTTAAAATCTTGACTTTTCCAAACCGCAGAATACCTTGCCTACTACGCACTGGTCATTTTTTAGATTTTGAGATATCCAAAATATAAATTATAACACAAAATATAGATATCTTTCAAGTGTTTCTTGTGTAGCACTTTATCAATTTGCATGTGTAGATTTCAATTACTTTCTATATTTCAAAAGGCTGCTTTGTCAAAATTAGTTGTTTTCTCAACTGCTGAAGCAGAATTGTGCAGTTTTAAAACTTTATAGTTTATTCATACATATATTGTGAAGACTTTTTATAGAGGGGTGTTAAACAAATAATGTACTGATTATATATAACATTTAAACTACAAGAAAATCACACAAGAAGTTTCAACCTGACCCTTTAAAATGTTCAAAGTTTGTGCTAAAATGTATGTAAATTAGCACATGTTTAAGAAACAGTTTAACCAATAATGCAAATTTACTCTCTCTCAAGTAGTTATAAACCCTTATGAGTTTCTTTCTTGTTAAACACAAAATAAGATATTTTGAAGAAAGCTGAAAACATGTAAAGTAAACACTGACAAATACTATGGAAGTCAGTTGTTATAGGTTTCCAACATTCTTCAAAATATCTTATTTTGTGAAAGATAGAAACTCGAGGATGATGAATTGATGACAAGTTTCATTGTTGGGTGAACTATCCCTTCTAAATAATAATGCATTTTTTGCATATTTAAACAATGTTTTAGAAAAACAGTAATACAAAAAATGTGTTTGCAATTCTTGATGTAACCTATAAATCAACTAGGAAAATGACAACAATAATTAGTTTTTTTATTTTACCTTATTTGTTAAAGAAAATTTACTCACTCTAGTTGTAATCACCTTTTAGGAGTTTGTTTCTTCTGTTTAATGAAAAACAAGAGATTTTGAAGACAGCCGAAAACCTGTAACCATTGACCTCCATAGCAAGAAAATCAAATACTATGAAAGTCAGTGGTTAAAGGTTTCCAACATTCTTCAAAACATCTTTTGATTTCAAAAAAAAGAAAAACTCAAAGGTTTAAAACGAGTGGGAATTTGATGACAGAATTTTATTTTTTGGGTGAACTATCCCTATACCTAAACAATGTCATATTTAAACAATCTTTTAGAAAAACTGTAACACAAAAATGTGTTTGCAAGTCTTGATGTAACCTAGAAATCAAATAGGAAAATTACAACTATTAGTATTTTTTATTTTACCCTATTTGTTAAGGAAAATTTGCTCACTCTCAAGTGGTGATGAACCATTATGGGTTTGCATCTATTGAAAGCTGAAAACCTGTAACCATTGACCTCCATAGTATTTGTGTTCTACTATGGAAGTCAGTGGATACAGGTTATCAGCTTCAAAATATCTTGTTCAAAAGAAAGAGAAATTGATGAGACTAATCATTTTTGGGTGAACTATCCCTTTAACTAAATAATGATTTATTTGGATATTTAAACAATGTTTTTTAAAAGCTGTAATGCAAACATTATGTTCAGTTACCTGTACTTAGTTTTTATTTTACCCTATTCGTTCACTTGTTGAGTATTGCTCTAAAATAAATTATTCAGTCCTTTTGGTTTGGTATATCAACAGTCAAGTGTTTGTTGCTTTATCACTAAAGAGATGAACATACATGGCATCCTCGTGAGCACATTTTTGGCCGTTTTTCTTTGCCGCGGCGGCCGCTTGACTCCGCTCCCCTCTCCCTCGTCCTCCGGCACCGGGTTGTTCACCATCAGTCTCTTCAGCCTCTCGATCCTCTCCGGATCAGCTTTACCTTTCTGAGCTTTTCTTAGTCTCTTCTCCACATTTTCGGGTTTGGCTCGACCTCGACCCCCTTTCATGAAGCTCTCATATTCCGCGATGTTATTAAAGCACTTTATATTAGGGTAAGGCAGAGGCACTTGAGGGGAATACAGAGCGAGCAGAGGGTCAAACTTATCCGATCCGATATCCAGCTTAGTTTCGACGTCGTCTTCGTCAGTTTGACCGGCGGTTTCTGTAGTGTTTTGCTGGTCAGATGTTTGGGAAGGTGCTGGACGGCGCATAATTTCAGACTTTCTCTCACCTTCCTCCATTTTTGAATGAGGCGCAGTCAGGCTCTGCGGAGGATCATGGGTAACTTTTGAGTGTGTGAAGCCGCCGATAAAAACCAAAACATCCATGACGTGAAGGCTTGTTAAATTCACTTCTACTACCGTTAGAATTTTACATGTGTACCTGTCCTTGTGCTCTTTTTTAAAGACATCGACATTTATGTATAGTTAATTCAATATTTGCGATTTATGTTGGCTATTAAGAAAACTGTGAGTTTGCTATGGACTTAAAGGGATAGTTCACACAAAAATAAAAATGTCCTATTTACTCTTTATTTAGTCACCCTCAGTGGTTCCAACGTGTATATGAGCTTAATTTTTATTGAACATAAAACAAGATATTAAGAAAACTTGTAATCATTGACGTCCCTAATAGGAAAAATGAAGTCAATGGAAGTCAATGGTTACAGGTTTTATATGGTAAACATTTTTATATTCTTTAGAAGAAGAAAGAAACTCATAAACGTTTGAAACAGGTAAATGTGTAAATCATGAGAGAGTTTTCATTTTTGTGTGAACTATCCCTTTAAGGTCTTTATGTAAGAAATCTAATGGGCTATATGCACAGCTAGTGTTTTTCAGCCAATGATGAACTTCTGGTGAAAGTTTTATGTGACTATTTTCAATTTCATAAGGTTTTTTTACAGCATCGATGTTGTGATGTAATTCAAATATATTCAGTTACATAGACTTAAGCGTCCATTTGGTTAACGCGTAAAAAAAGACAAAAGACGATTTAAACACAGGCATCACGCGACAGGCTAGCACAAATTCTATTGAATATACTGGGGTAAAATTTATTTCCATATTTTCAAGACATGGTGCGGAAAAATATAATTTAATGCAGTACTTCTTGTTTGGTCTGAGACTCACTTTATATCAGATCTCAGCCAGGCAGTGAAGATGGCTGTTTTTTTTTTTTTTTTTTTTTAAGAAATCAGACCTTAAACGCAGCCATTTTGTATGGGATGACAATTAACCGGAAGCCCTGGGCCTGGTGGACTGAATTTAGAAGTCTGTGTGCATATACCCCATTTAGTGCTGGGCAAAATGCATCCAAAATAAGTTTGTTTTGACAATTTAAGATTGTGTACTGTGTATATTTATAAATACACACACATGCATATATTTGAGAAAATGTTTATTAATATTTATTTATATATTAATGCAAACATTTTCCCAGTGATGGGTTGCAGCTGGAAGGGCATCTGATGCGTAAAACATATGCTGGATAAGTTGGTGGTTCATTCCACTGTGGCGACCCCTGATTAATAAAGGGACTAAGCTGAAAAAGAAAATGAATGAATGAATGTAAATATTTATGTAACAAAATTGTTTTGTTTGTGTATGCGTCACGTATAGATAATAAATATATAACACACACACACATCTATTATGTAAAAACATTTTTGGATGCGATTAATCATAATCTTTTCGATTAATTTAAAATTGATAAATTTTTGCCCAGCACTAATAAAATTAAAATAACTATTGTGAATGCAAAACTCTTCAGTGCACTTCTCTCTTTTTCCCTATTTAGTTTTATTAACCATATTTTATCTATATATATTTCTGTTTTATTAAATATTTAATACAATAATTAGTTTTTTAAATATACTTTTCTTGTTATTTTTTGTATTCTTTTTGGCAATGTCACTACATTGTTGATACTGAAATGGTAGTTTGTTGTGCTGCTGATTGAAAAGATTAATATATGAATATGAATTTATTTATGAATTTAGACTTTTGTAGCAGGGTTATTATTTAAACTAAAACCACATGTAGTTGTAATAAAGCGATCAGACAAACAATAACCCAAAATAGCTAATAAACTTGACAAGTTTAATTCGTTGTTTTTATTCCAATGCATGTAGTTGTCATACTATGTTTTTTTTATGTTTTTATTTTTCTTAAGCAAAAAATCTGAATAGACATTAATGTTAATGTTTGGTTTTCATGATGAGGAATATTATAATATTAATAGCAAGCATAACTATTTATAATTATTATTGGTGGAGGTGGGTTGTTGTTTTCATTTTTGTATAATTATTTGTCATATTAATCCTGTAATTTTTATTTTTCTTATGTCTATGACCCCAGCTTACAACCAAATATGTGCCGGATAATCTCGCATTGCTATATTTATTATTATCATTAATAATAATGTACATACACACCATCACATCAAACTTATCTGTGTCAACATATAATAAAATATATTTTTCATGATACCTTTCTTGCCTGCAGTCACTCAAACCACAGCTTCTGCGTTCCTCCTCCTCGTCACCTGGCGGCAGTGCACGCTCGTGTGCACAATCCGATCAAAACACACGTAGAAAATGTGTGTTCGTGATGTATTGTCCTAAAGGCAAACATTCCCCTATCGCGTATACGTTTTAAAATGAGTCTTCAGGTACAGAAAATCAATATACCACTTGCTGATCTCTTGGCTAATAGATATTTTAAGTATAAATTTCCTATGATTATGATTTTACATTACGGTTCTTCGTGAAGAATTGATGTACAAACCATCGTAGAAAGATGTTACGTGAAGAAAACGCGGACATAATGAATTAGTTCGCGATTCTACTATACGCATTTACAGGTATGGATTTCTGAACTGTCATCAAGATGGATTAATAAAACCCAGATGATGGTTCATCCAAAGAGCAGATCTTGAAGTGGGCTTCATCAGCACTCTGGAGATTTCAGTAAGAAACATTTCATCTGTAATAGATTCTAATATTGTAATTTATGAGACAATTTATTGATGTACACACTGCATTAACGCTGTTTATGAGCAATACTTCATATCTTATGGGATATGTATGAATGCTGTGTTTTCTAGGTTGTCCATAAAAATGGAGTTTCCAGGACACAGTCTGCAGCTCTTGGCAAGCTTGCGCTCTCAGCGTCTGCAAGGTTTCCTCTGTGACTGCACTGTGCAAGTCGGCTCAACTCATTTCAGAGCCCACCGTGCTGTACTGGCCACTTTCTCCCCTTTCTTCCATATGTTTTACTCGGATCAGTCAGTGGGGAACTCCACCACAGTCAACGGAGGACCACAGAGAGACACGGTGTGTATTAATGGAGACATCGTGACTCCTCAAGCCTTTGGGCTCCTGCTTGATTTTATGTATGAAGGGGTACTCCTACAAACAGCCCACCCACCTCCAGAGGATGTGCTCGCTGCTGCCAGCTTTTTACATATGAATGACGTGGTGAGAGTTTGCAAGAGAAGACTGCAGTGTCGAGGATTGGCTGAAGCGGACAGCACAAGAGTAGAAGTAGGTACAAATGAGTCGGCTAAACCTGGAGGACTCGACCACTCTTCTGGAGAAGACGCAGCTGGTGCGGAAAGAGATGGAGCACTGGCACATTGTTCCCAGTCCAGCCAACAGATGTCACTTTTTATTGATGCAAAGAGTGTGACGCAAGCAGGAATGGCTAAAATGCTCACACACAGTGTGGAGAGTTCTGAAATGGCAGACACTACTCAACCAGGAATGGATTCACAACCAGCTGTTAGTAATTCATCTTCAGGTCCATCTGCTTCACCGAAACCTGTCAAGATTAGAATATCAGCACGGTCCACTAGTCTTGAGTCGGCGCTTTCAAGTCCTTGTAGTTCAACAGAACTGATTCAGACAGAAACTCAACCGGTTGTAGCCACCGCCGCAGCTCTGAGTAGGGTGGAGAACAACACCAGCGCTGCTCCAGAACATGAACCCAGTGTTTTTATACACACTCAAATGCTAAAAACCCAGAGTAAACATAGTGGAAATCCTGGGTCATCACAGCAAATTCAGAACTTGAATGAACAGAGAAATAAGAGCACTGCTAGACTCCTGCAAAATAGGTGTAAAAAACCTCCAACGTTAGTTGAGTACAGTGATGAAAACGGCAGAGTGAAAGTGGAGGCCATTGTGATTTCTGATGAGGAGTCTGATGATGCAGATGAAGCTGTGGTCATGGATGACAGCCCAAGGGTAAATGCTGAGTTAGATCACACTGACGATTATGATGACAGTAACCACGATGTGGAGGAGCTCACTGATACTCAATTCATACCTGCACATCAGTTAATCCATCTTCCTCATCAAGAGCCCCTTTCTTTCCCTCCTTCACCACAAGGCCCTAATAATTCCACAGCAGAATCTAGCAGCTTCCCGTCATCCATTTTTCAGACCGGTTCCCAATCAGAACAGCAGGCCATGTACCTTGAGGATTTTCAGGACTCGCTTGGGAATTATGTAGACGATGTGCCTACTTGTAGCACTTGTGGAAAGACCTTTTCCTGTGCGTACACCTTAAGGAGACATGCCATCGTGCACACAAGGGAACGGCCCTATGAATGCAGCTACTGTTACCGGAGTTACACACAGTCAGGAGACTTATACAGGCACATCAGAAAAGCACATGATCAAGGCCTGCCTGTCAAACGCAGCAGAGTCGAATCAGACCCTCCATCTTCATCGCCACCTCCAAATCCACCTCAGACGTAGCTAATATTTCCTGTCCTGCAGAGTTTAGCTACCAGAGTCTAATTAACGTCTGAACTAATTAATCAAGGTTTCGGACTTACAGGCAAAAGTGTTAAAGGTAATCTCTGGATGAGCAGGATTGGACACAACTGCCCTTTCAGGAGATTAGACACAAATATCTGTGGATTTTGGCAGATGTTAGGAATTATCATGATAATTCACCCAAATCTCGGTGGCTCATGCCTTAAAAACGGGAAATGCATTGAAAAGGAAATCACTTGACTGCTTTCATGCAATCAACCGATTGAACTAAATTAATGTAATTTGTTAGTTGTTTTAGTTGTCCAGGTTCTTGAGCCTTGTAATGTTGCACCATTTGGTTTTACATTTCATTGCTAAAGTGAATGGTTTTTATGTAAAGAGGGGGAAAGATGTATCGGTGAATTATAATAAACAAAGCCTTTTTATTAGTTCATAATTCACCTCAAACTGAAAATTCTGTAGTCATTTACTCACACTTAAGTCATTTCCAAAAAGTGTTTTATATTCTGAACAAATCAAAATATTCCACAAATTAAATTATGACAGGAAATCTTGATTTTAATTTAGCTTTTAATTCTAGAAAAATATGAATCAGTGAAAATCTCAATCATACATGCGAATAAAAGCCTAAATTAAATCTGTTCATTATATAAAGCAATTCTGTCTTTTTTTTTTTAAACTATTTTAATAATCATTTTAATCTTTTAACATCTTTAAACATTTCAGATGTTCAGAGATGTATAAAACTTTAGATTTCATAGAAATATCTTCATCTATTTTCCCATGATGAGTATGTTTATTGAGGGTTTGAACTGGAATGACTTGAGGCTGAGGAAATGATGATAGCATTTTCATTTTAGAGTCAACAACGCCTATTTTATTCATGGTGATGTTTTGCAGTTTGAAATGTTATGTTTTTATTTATTATTATTTTTTTATAAAGAACTATATCTGTTATACCAAGAAATAAGCATTTCGATCCTTTAGAGCAGTTAACCGATTATCACTTATGGAAGTGTTTTGCTGTGTATGTGTTTTGTGCTGTTTTTGTGTGAGAGTGAAATCAGTGCTTTTATTCGCCAGTGATGCATTAAATTTGTTCATCAAATTTGTTCACTTGCTGTTCATCCAAGAATCCTTAGTATCATGTGACAGAATGGAGTTATTTAAAAGACAGCTATTTTAAAGGGCACCTATGATGAAAATCATCTTTTGTAAGTGGTTTGGACAGAACTGTGTGTATGTATAGTGTGTCCACAGTCAAATTGGAGTGATAAAAACACAATAAGTCTCTTTTTAAAAATTTCCTGATGTTAAAAATAATTTAAAAAAATAGGATCACAATCCCTCCCATTTTGAGACCCACCGCAATATGTAGCTGCTTGGTTTCCCAAATTGATTGACCGTAGCGTATTAACGTGTATAATTATTTCAAGACAGGATGTACGAAAAGCAATTGGGATTAAAAGATCTGTTCAACTCTCTGTGATCAGCAATTATCATCAAATGTAATCAAGAATTAATTTTACAAGTTTAAAAACGTTTTTAAAACAGTGCATGTTTGTAAGGAATTACAGCAGTTTTCCTGTCTTTATCACCACAATCACATGTCAGTACAATTATAAAAGATGACGTTTAAAGAATTAAAGGCACAGGCCACAAAAACAGCTACAATCTGTTTAGAGCAGAAAATTCTATATTCTGAAAGGTATAATAAATAATTTGATGGGTGTTTTGAGCTGAAACTTTACAGACACATTCAAGAAACACAGACTTATCTTAAATCTTGAAAAAGGGGGTAAAATAGGTGCCCTTTAAACTGTACTGATATTTCACAATATTAAATTTTTTAATGTATTTTAATCAAACAAATGTAACCTTGGTGAGCACAAGAGAGTTGTTTCAAAAAAAAAATTATCAACCCCAACCTTTAATCATTAATGAATATCAGATCAAAATGTTATATGGCAAAAGTAAGAGTTTGCACAAGGGAAAACAATAAAACAACACTTTAATAGATTGTTAGATTGTGACATTCATGGTAAGTGTGTTAAAAATGGTGGTCTTCCAGCAAAAGGTCAATTTCACATTTGTTTAACTGTAACAGTGTACTTGAAAAGAAGCAGACCTCCACAATAAAACAGCATCCATTATCAGTCATCCACTGGTCCATGCATCTGCAGGAAGAGGTATTGACTTAAGTAATGCAGGGGTGCCCAAAATCGGTCCTAGAGGGTCAGTGTCCTGCAAAGTTTAGTTCCAACCCCAGTTAGACACACCTGAACCATCTAATCAAGCTCTTTCTAGGTATACTAGAAACTTCAAGCAGGTGTGTTGAAGGAAGTCAGGACACTAAACCATGCAGGACAGTTTGGGCACCCCTGCTTTGGAGAATTTGAATTGACAGAATATGTGTTTAACACAACAGATTGTTATAATGATGGTAAATAAATGCTTCAGAAAGTAACTCACCGCCTCTGCTAACTCAGGCCATGCCATCGCCATCACAACTCCGTCATCAGATGTGGGAGGCGTCTCCAAATTCCAGTATGTGAAATTATGAAACACTGAAGAAACTTTAACTATTCTGTCCTAGAAACAATTGTTAGAAATCATTTATGATGTGTTTTCTAGAAAGTAGACATCTAACATTCATGTTTGATTTACAGGCACCTCTTGATCAGATGCTGGCTTCTGGACCTCTTTCAGCACTACTCCTGTGTATCCTTGTGGGCAATGCAACTCCTGACCCTTCAGCCCTCGGCCTCTGAATGACACTGTGGTTTCTGCCAAACACAATGTTATCTTTATCGGGTGGAGTGCTAAAACTTGAGCTGTAGTCTCGAGGTGTGTGCTGGTGTTTGACTAACCGTGTTTGCGTTCCTTCACTGTGGGATTAAAGAACTTGAGGACTTCGGCGGGTCCGTCATGCTCTACTTCACAAGGTAACAGGTGGATCTGTGGTTTGTCAGCTTGTTTGATGGAATCACGTCGGATGGATGTCACACAACTGTTTGCTGTCATCTAGTAAAACAAACTGTTATTAGGATTTCAAGTGTTTTATGTAAGAGACACCAGGCAGTCCATATGTGGCTATGTGCACTTA
This sequence comes from Danio aesculapii, assembly GCF_903798145.1. Classification (NCBI taxonomy): domain Eukaryota; kingdom Metazoa; phylum Chordata; class Actinopteri; order Cypriniformes; family Danionidae; genus Danio; species Danio aesculapii. The sequence continues at coordinate 37,493,476 of NC_079448.1, forward strand.
AGAACATGATTTTTTTTCTTGTTATAATGGTTCAAGTGAATTGAGGTAAAGGTGGTTTTGTCCTTAATAATATAATTTCAGGAAAGTATTCTTTGCAGTTTATAAATATTGAAATCATAAAAGCAGCCACTCACTATCAAAGTACAACATTAGTCCATTAAATAGTGCTAATGTTGTTTTGAAGTCGAACTTATTCAGACTGAATAACATAATAATACAGGGACTGTGTCAGAAGTTATCATTGAATAAATGTGTGGAAATAAAACCACCTTTATCTCAATTTCAAGTTATAAGTGCTATAAATCGATATAGACATGTGTTGGTCAAAACAAGGGTACTTTTTATGTTAGCTTTTACATTAGTGCTTAATGTACATAAAATCCTATACAAAGCTGTTTAATGGCAGATTCCATTTTAATAACGGGCCTTTAACAAAATTAAGACTTTTCTCTTAACGTTGTGCTCACAGCAGTATAGAATATGACACCAGGCCAGATTAACAACCACTACTTATTAAAATGAATAACATATACAGTTTAGTTATTGAAAAAATATTACAAAGTTCAGAGTGATATTGTGTTCAATACGATGTGATACAATAAAATCTACTTGTATCAAAAACAACAGAACATTATAAGTGTAATATAGTATGGCAACAGATTTTTTTCTACATCTAGAACAAATGCAGTGATTATTTATATATTTATATATATTAGGGCTCTGCAATTAATCGAAAGGTAATCGGAATTGACATTCAGAACCTATAATCGATCAAAATTTTCAAGGTCAATTTTTTCAATTACTTTTCCTACCGCATGTGGAGCCATGTGACCATGCTCTGTTAAGGCTGATTTATTCTTATGTATTGAGTGCACAGGTTTGGTCCAGGACAGCCTTCGCACAGTCACATACCTGCGCATCTCTCAAAAAAATGTAACTGCACGTTGCCCGTTTGCACTACAATGACAATGATTGGAAGCTGTGCCTTGAGACAGCATGTTTTCCATTACAATTAAACTATTATTTGCATTTAAATATTTGTTTACAGAAGATTAAAAAATTGTGATGTTTAAAATATTATTCACTGTATATACTGATTATTTTATTTAGAAGAGATCCTGCTTATTTTCTACTATTAATATGAAAACTTTGAAAATATTTAATTTTGTTTCCAAAAGTCAAAATTTATTTTCACTTTTATAGGAAAAAAGTGACTATTGGTTTTATGCAATGTATGATTAAATTTCATTCATTAAACATTGATGTTCATCCTTCATTCAAAACCTCTCACTTGCAATATGTGAGCATATTTACTGTACATAGCTGAGGGCAAAAAATAAAATAAATAAATAATATATATGTACATATGTACATAAAAGCAAATAAATGAATTTAAAAAAAAAATAAATAAATATATATATATATATATATATATATAGAGAGAGAGAGAGAGAGAGAGAGAGAGAGAGAGAGAGAGAGAGAGAGAGAGAGAGAGAGAGAGAGAGAGAGAGAGAGTTCAGATGAAAAAACCTCGACGTGCCGTCTGAAATTTCAGTCAAAAATGTACATTTTTCTCAGCCTCTGTTGTTTATGTTAAATTATTTTACTTTAAAGGCCATGAAAATAACTTATTTTTTTACCATAAAAGTGAAATTACTAAACCTACACATAGGAGTCTGATAAAAATTCTCATTTTAAGAAAATGTTAGATGGCATTTAGAGGTTTTTGCATTTGAACTCTCTCTCTCTCTCTCTCTCTCTCTACACACACACACACACATATATATATATATATATATATATATATATATATATATATATATATATATATATATATATATATAAAATAAAATTAACACCTTTCGCATTCCTTAAAAAAAAAGGATTAAATGAGAAAAGACGTTAAATAAAAAAAGGAATAGAGAGAGTACATAATTATCAAACTACATAAATATATTACACATATTTTTTTTTCAATTTTTGTTATTAACAAGAGTTATTGAATGCACTTCTACTACAGAAAATACATGTATACAAACATTAGTATGCAAACATGTTAAAGGAGGAGCATATATTAACTGTTTTCATTGCTTTTCAATTTTTAGACTCACTTTTATATACATTTTAATCTCTTTTTCTAGCACCGTCAAGAGAGACTGAGGTAAGTTGGTTTTATATTCACACATTCGTTCAGTGACAACTTCCGACACAATCCCTATATTGTTTACCACGGCACTTTGAATATTCGGTCCGAAATAACCTGCAAGTGTGACTTGAAAACAACATTAACACTGTTTATTTGACTGTGAACAATGCTGCGCTTTAATAGTCATTGGCTGCTAATATGATTTCGCTATTTAGAGTTTGCAAATAATAATTTACAATAATAATTATAATATTGAGGGGAAAGTCCGAATGTGTGAATATAAAACCAACTTTACCTCTATTGAAGAGAGGTCTGCTTTTGGCAAACTTAGATTTGTGTATGTGATATTTACAAAACAATAAAATAAAGAGCGATCCTCGCCATAATAACGTGTTTATAAGATAAGAAAAATGTTTTTAAGATATTATGAGTAATACAAGCTTCAACATTAATCCAATGCAGCAGTACCTTACCTTGCTCTTCGTCTTTAACACTGTTTATACGTGTCACGTGGGTCTGCTGCGTTTACTGTGATTGGACGCGATGTATTTCTTCGTCAACACGTGGATGCTTTTCGCGGTAAAATCCAAGGCGTTCTGCCATCTACCGTTTCGTAGTATGTCTAGTTCGAATAAACAGTGTTATTTCATAAACATTATAAACCGGACGTTTATAAAAACCAAGAGTGTCATATACACAAGCAATGCTGTAATAACGTGTTAAATATTTAATCACAGCTCATTGTTTACAGGCGCCTGCAAGTGCAACGCTTATTGTATTCCCACTAGGAACTCGGAAGGACTAGGAACTACGATTCTCAATGGCGAACGTGTTTCGCTCATGCCTTCACGGTTCGAGAGCATCTGTTATGTTAGTTTAGTTAGATAAGTTATGTATTCCACTTTCTGCAGGGGAAATGGATGTAGTTCCGTGTTTAAAAGTGCCGCAGCGTCACGCACAACTGTACAGGTAGACAGAAAACAAACTGTTCTTTTGCATTGCATATTTATGTAAACAACATGGTAATATCACGCTCTTGCTTTACAATGTTCAACTTATATTTGAAATAAACTTGATATGTGTTACGTTTTTTCCTGTAAAACTCTTTATGTTGATATTATAAAATGGTGATATTGATAACTGAAATTCTGAAGAGACAATATCAGTAGTTTATGGGACATTCCACCAGATACATTCATGATATGTCCCTTAAATAAAAACATAAATACAGTGAATAAAAAGTATTTCATCCCAAAAATTCCTAAAATGGACTGATGGTTGATTTCTGAGAGTTGTTGTAAAGGAATATGTCATTCATTTGGTTCTCAGATTTGTTTTCTTTATTAAAAACACTTTACAAATGTACAAACCCTGTCATTCTCCTTGTCCTCAGCCCAATTAAACCAACAGCTTTAATAGTTTTGTTATGTTTAAAACTGTTATTTAGAAGAAAAAAAAAATCAGAAATCACAAATTTAAGTTGTTATCATTCATGTCAGTTGATTAAAGACATGATATTATAAATAAATTCTACAAATAAACACTATTTTGCAAATGTCCCCCTGTCATATTTGCATTAAATTTAACATAAAATGCTTGCAATTAAGGCTATGACTCAAAGGATGTGACGTTATTCGATGGAGGAGAAGCTGACAGTGATCAAGGATGCTTTCTATCATTGAATTGTATGATTTTATGCTTGTTTTTGTATGATTTTTTGAGAACAACAAGCTTAAGTCAGGCCCTGTCACTTTTTTTTTAATAAGTGAAAATGTACGTTTCTGGTAGAATGTTTCTTATAAAGTAAAACAAAAATTAAAACACACCTATTAATGGCAAATCCAAAAAACAAATACTTTCTTCCTGAGCTGTATATATTGCTGTCATTTTAAAACTGAAGAATACTCTACAAGTTTCTGTGTTTATTTTACTAACTTACTGTTGTATATTAATGTGTTAACTGTTTTTCAGAAAATACTTAGAGTCACAAGGTGTTCTGGACCGCAGGTACGGTGCAGAGAAACACTCAGATGGCACTGTAACTCTTCCGGTTGTAGCATCTGCTGTGCCACAGCTTGATCTGGTGGCACTAAAGGAACATGTCACACAGGACAGCTTTTGTAAAATTGTCGATATCCAGGTAAACATAAACAATAAAGTGATGTTTGCACCCAAATCACAGAATGTCTGAATTTTAAACTAAAATATCTGTTATTTTTAGGCACCATTATCAAAGAAGAGCAAAGCTAAGTCAGTCCATATGAAGCTTGTGGAGGCCGCACAGTCCTTTCTGGTTTCTAAAGGGAAAGAATGGAGTGATGATCTGGAGAAAGACGTTCCTAGCCGATGGCAGTGTCATGGAGATCTTGTGCTGTTTAGTGAAAGCTGCTTCTCCAATGCAGTATGGAAAGAAATTGGTGTGTGATTATAAATCCCAAACCCTTTATAGTTTCAGTATTTAGCACATATCCACTGCACATATACATTTGTAATTGTGTTCATATCTATCTGCATACCTCTGATTATTAATAGCAACCTCTACATATATTCATTCATTTATTCATTCATTTTCTTTTCGGCTTAGTCCCTTTATTAGTCTGGGGTCGCCACAGCGGAATGAACCACCAACTTATCCAGCATATGTTTTACACAAGGGATGTCTTTCCAGCTGCAACCCATTACTGGAAAATACATATATTCATCTATTGTAAATCTCTGTTCATAGTTAATACAACCTGTATATAATGTTCATAGTACATCCATCTGTAAATATCACCATAGTATTTCTATTATTGCACTTTATACCTATATCCTGCACTTGATGCTATTGCACTCCTGGTTAGACCTAAACTGCATTTCATTGCCTTGTACATGTGTAATGACAATAAAGTTAAATCTAATCTAATCTAATATATAATAATAATCTATGTCTTCTGTTAAAATGTATCTAATATGTCTGATTGTTTGCAAAATGTTTTGTTTGTTTTAGGATCTGAATTCTGGACTGCAGTTGCGCTGACGCTCGGAGTGAAACGCATAGCACAAATTAAAAAGATTTCCCAGGATGGTTATCGAACGCCTATAGTGACAATGCATTTAGGTGACAGCAGCTATGTAACACACATTGATAACCACATTAGGTAACTAATATTTTGTCTTTTATTTGCAGTATACATCTCAGCATAGATTAACCCTTATAACATTTTTGTAACAGAAAAAAAGGCAAATTTTTAGGCATAATTAACTGCAGTTTTTTTTATTCACATTTTCCCCGTTTTTAATGTTTTGTGTTGGTTCATTTTGGAATCGGGTGTATGTGTTTGTACCTATAGATGTCAGAAAACATTTGTGTAATGTTTTCAGTGAAGTACCATTGCTCTCAAAAGTAACTTCCCCATATCTCACACCTTTCTGGGATTGAATTTTGTAAAAAAAAAAAAACATTAATACTGTATACTGTATATGCCTTTTGAAAAACATTTGAAGCCATGAGCACATTTTTAAATTGAAGTTGAAAAAAATTGAAATGTAAAGTATTTATAGATAATATAAGAAAATATATTAGTATTATTAGTAAAATTAGTGTTTTATATTAGATAAAAGAAGTATTATTGGTCTCTAAAGTAACTTTGCCATATCTAACACACTTCTGGAAGTGAATTTTGACTTTGAAAAACGTGAATACTGTGTAAATGTGAATACTGTGTTTCAGTTGTTGTCCATCAACAATGCCTGACAAACATTTGAAATCGTCAACACATCACTGTTTTTTTTATCTGAAAGTGATTCTTTATGCAAGTAAATATTATTTATTTTGTGTCATGAATCAGGAGTTTCAAATGTAATATTAATGGTGGTAGTTCTTTTATATTAAATGTTTATTTTAAAATGTATTATATTATAAAGTGAATATAATATTGAGAGTAATATAAAACTTATACAAAGATATATTCAGATTTCAATATAGAAGCCATACAGTATACGTTTTTAATATTTCTATGTGCAAGTTTAGTATTTGAAGTAAAAAATCAAAGAAATATCTGTGAAAAATAATATAACATTAATAACGTTAGCAGTTCTTCACATTCACTCCTTATTAAGCATCTTGTCAGATGTATGGTTTTAATTTATATGAAGTTATGACAACATTCAACAGTCCCAGAATACAAATATACACACTGCAAAAAATGCTTTTCTTAGATTTTTTTGTCTCCTTCCTAGCCCAAATATCTAAAAATTCTCATATGAAGAAGTATTTTCTAGGCAAGCAAAACATATTGTCTGGTTTTCAGAAATAATATGCCAAAATGAAGTGAGTTTTCCCCTTTGACATAAGATTATTTTGCTTGTTTTAAGCAAAGACTATTATTATCTCTTGAAACAAGACAATATGTTTTGCTTGTCTAGAAAAATCTTCTTGATATTTAGACTAGAAACAACACAAAAAGTCAGAAAATCATGTTTTGCAGTGTAGTCAAATACAGATTTTGATTGCATTATGAGGATAAAATAAATATTAACTTAAATGATTCTTTCTGTCTGACTGAAATTTCAGGTATGAGTTTGACGTCACCAAGTGCATGTTCTCCTCTGGAAACATCACAGAGAAGCTCAGAATAGCCTCGTTTGACTGCAGTGGAGAGACTGTGGTTGACTTGTATGCAGGTAAAAATAACAGCTCAGGTGAAAAGCAGGATTTTTAACAGACAAAATGTATGAGCATGTTTCTATTTTGCTCCGCTTTCCAGGGATTGGCTATTTCACTCTTCCATATCTGGTGCACGCCAATGCTGCTCATGTACATGCCTGTGAATGGAATCCAGATGCAGTAGCGGCTCTTCAAAGAAACCTGGAGATCAATGATGTGTCAAACTGTTGCACCGTCCATCAAGGAGACAACAGACAGGTGAAAACAACTTGTAGACTGACACACAAGTGTTGAATGTCAGTATTACCTTCTAATATATCGCAAGTATATGATATAATGTGGCATTTAACAATTTTTGTTTGGATGCAAACAAATCACTGTCATACATTTTTGTCATGATTTACAGAAGATAATCACACAATAACATGCCATTCAGTGTAACAATAATTGATTTTAGGGCTGCACGATATTGGACGAATTTATAGAAAATATATTGTTTTACTGTAATATATATTGCGATATTAATACAATTTCACCCAATTTATTAAAATTAGTAGTACTGTAGTATTGTGAACTTTATTCTTTCATGAGTTATTCACAAGCCCCCCCACAAACAGGACGTTAATATCACCAACCATTCCCATTTTATTACGGTGTATCCATATAAATGGCCCACCCTGTAGATTGGGTGACACTGTGGCCCAGTGATTAGTACTGTTGCCTCACAGCAAGAATGTCTCTGGTTAAAGTTCCTACTGAACCAGTCGACATTTCTGTGTAGAGTTTACTCGTTCTCCCTATGCTCATGTGGGTTTTCTTCGGGTTTTCTGGTTTCTTCACACAGTCCAAAAAGCACGCAACTTAAGTAAAGTGAACATAACAAATTGTTATCATAGTTAATCTCTTAGCAAACCATATACAGTTGAAGTCAGAATTATTAGCCCCCCTGTTTATTTTTTTCCCCAATTTCTATTTAACGAAGAGATTTTTTTCAACACATTTCTAAACATAATAGTTTTATTAACTCATTTCTAATAGCTGATTTTATCTTTGCCATGATGACAGTAAATACTATTTGACTAGATATTTTTCAAGCCACTTTTAAACAGCTTAAAGTGACATTTAAAGGCTTAACTAAGTTAATTAGGTTAACTAGGCACGTTAGGGTAATTAGGCAAGTTATTGTATAGCGATGGTTTGTTCTTTAGACTATCAATAACAAATATAGCTTAAAGAGGCTAATTTTGACCTTAAAATTACTTGAAAAAATTAAAAACTGCTTTTATTCTAGCTGAAATAAAATAAATGAGACTTTCTCCAGAAGAAAAAATATTATCAAACACACTGTGAAAATTTTTTTTTGCTCTGTTAAACGTCATTTGGGAAATATTTAAAAAAAGAAAAATAAATTTAAAGGGGGGGCTAATAATTCTGACTTCAACTGTATCTCTACTTAGCCATCCCTATATCTGTCATTAGACAGAAATAAGTCAGGGGAGTTCATCGAGATATACCTGACCTCAAACTCCCCATCTGCCCTGCTAACGGGAGGGAGCCCAGGGCTTGAGGATCTTATAAGCTCAGGGCTCTCTCCTGGGACAGCATGCAAACAAGCTTATTTCCAATCATCAGCTAAAGTAAATCAACAGTATCTGAATGTGCAAGTAAAACAAATGCAGTTGTACACATAAGATTGTCTGAATAAATAAAGTTTTTCCTATTTTATTTAGCTTTCTTTAAGTGATCTTGCTGACCGAGTGAATTTAGGCCTCATCCCAAGTTCAGAGGAGGGTTGGCCAGTGGCGTGTCGACTACTAAAGAGAAGCACTGGTGGAATAATGCATATTCATCAAAACGTCACTACACCTTTTCACCATGAGCCATCTGAACTGAATTCATCTGTTGAAGGCTCTTCTGTGGAGGAATCTCCTCTGAGGGTCCAGAAAGATATGCAAGTTTGGACTGCCTGGGCTTCAGAGACAGCCAAACGCATCTGTACGCTGTTGTTAGACATCACCGGAAGTGAATGGAAGACAAATATTAAACACATTGAACATGTTAAGACTTACGCACCACATATCAGTCATGTAGTTCTGGACTTGGACTGTAAACCTCTTTGATTACTGCACTCATTCATGTAGAAAATTTGAATTACACTGTGAGACTTTTAATTTAAAAAGAAAGAAAATAATTATTTAATCTGCTTGTTGTGTTGGTTTATGTGACGATTAGCTCTCTTAATATTTAATGACAGATTTGGTCTAACATCAACATCATATAATAAGTGGCTAGGGCTGGGCGATTAATTGAAAATGAATCGAAATCATCATTCAGAACCTATAATTTATCTAATTTTTTCAGGACGATTCATATAATTTCCCTAACGCATGTGGAGTCACATGACCACGCTCTGTTAAAGGCTGAGGCTGATTAATAGTTCTGCAGCAGCTTTGCAGCCACGTAGTCTCTGGTCAAGTAGGACGATGGACCCATTCTTGAGCCTTACTTTGCTTTACATTGACGATGAATGGAAGCTGCGCCAGAGATGCCTTGAGATGGCATATTCTCTATTAAATTCTACATTAAAATTATTATTTACATTAAAATATTTGTTTACAGAAGATCCAAGAAACGCTTTGTTTAAAATATTATGTACAGAATATGCTAGGGTTATTTTATTTAGAAGAGATGCTTTTACTTGTAATATTAAAAGCATTGAAAATAATTTATTTTGTTTCCAAAAGGTTAAGTTATTTATTTTCCCTTTTTAATAAGAATAAAAGTGACTGTTGGTTTTGGGCAATGTGTGTTTTAATTTTAGTTGCTCAGCGTTGATGTTGAATAAATAATCATAGATAATAGATAGTGTGTGTTTTCTCTATTATTTTAAAATCAAGCAATGCACCGTTCATTCAGAAGTCTCTCACTTGTATGTGAGCATATTTACTGTCCAAAAATTGCCAGTGAACTGTGAAGGCATAAAAATAAATTAATGAATCGTAATCGAGTTAAAATGTGCAATTAATCGAGATTTTGATTTTAGGCCAATTCACCCTGCCCTATAAGGGGCCATCAATAATTATTTTCATGGTATTCTTCCAATAAAATCATTTTATCATTCAAAGTTGATTAAAGTCTTGTGTGTAGGGGTGTTTCTCAGTACTGGGTTGCAGCTGGTATGGCTGCCTAAAAATAAGAAAAATAATGCTCGATAAGTTGGCGGTTTATTCCACTGTGGCGACCCCTGATGAATAAAGGGACTAAGCTGAAGGAAAACTAATGAATGAATGAATGACCAATAAAACTTATTTTATTACAATACAGTAAATATTAACCTTTAAAATGTTATACATATCAATGTTTTTTTCTTTAATACATTTTAGAAGCTATTAATTTGGTCTTCAGTGTCAGATGATCCTTCAGAAAATTTCATTTGAAACAAACTTTTTTTATTGTCACTAAGTGGCACTATGGCGACACGGTGGCTCAGTGGTTAGAACTGTCGCCTCAAAGCAGAAAGGTTGCTGGTTTGAGTCCCGACTGGGCCAGTTGGCATTTCTGTGTGGAGTTTGCATGTTTTCCCTGTTTTCGGGTTGGTTTCCTCCGGGTGCTCCGGTTTCCCCCACAGTTCAAAGACATGCTATCGGTGAATTTAATAAACTAAATGGTCGTAGAGAATGTATGTGAATGTGAGAGTGTATGGGTGTTTCCCAGGGTTTGCGGCTGGAATTGCATCCCTGATTAATAAAGGGACTAAGCCGAAAAGAAAATGAATAATTACGTTTTGTTGTGGAAATCTTTATTTTTTTTTTTTTTTAGCATTTTTTAAATTAAAATTAGCAGTATTTGTTCATTGTAACAGAAATATTTTGTATGATTCTTACTTTAAATATTTAGACGTTAATGTGTACATTTTCTCTTCCATGGAAAGTTGCCTTTAATTAAAACATTACATAATTTCGCCCAGAACTTTCATTTCTTAAAGTATGTTTATTAGTAAGTAATTTTGTCCACATTAAATTTAATTTACAAGTGCGATTTTGCATACAACCATGCATATTAAATACTAGTAAAGTGACAGGTTTAAATAACTTTTTCTGTAATAGATGAAAATTATATCATCGTTCATTCAGCAGTAAGCAACACATTCAGTCATCTACGAATAAAAAATTAGTTCTATCTAGATATATTTCCCAATAAGCATGTTAGCAGGGGCGTAGCGGACATTTTAAAAGTGGGGGGACGGTTGTATGAGATCATACGTTCATATAATTATAAATTACTGTTTCTAAATGGTCTGTCACTAAAAGTGAGGAGGACATATACCCCCCCCCCCCCCCCCCCATCCTGTTGCTACGCCCCTGCATGTTAGTATCTAGTAATTATTTAGTTTGAACGTCTTTTATACATTTTTAGATTCCACATAAGTAAGTCAAAACTTCGTTCATGAGGAATCGCTGACGTCTGCGGCGTGCATCGTCGTGAACGCGCACCTGTTGCACGGTGTTCAGTTTATGGTTCAGCGTCTGACGCGCGGAGCTGCAGTGACTGAAAAGTTTCCGTTTGTTCCGGGAGGACGTTTGTTTGGCAAGGCTGGAAATCACTCGGAGAACAAAACGACAGAAAACCCTGCGCCTTTGGTAAGTGAATCTTTAAAAGCACGTCGTAAAGTTTTTATTAGGTTTATTTGTTGAATGTGAGGGACGTGTTTTACTGTACTACACTGTTTGTTTATATTGTGCCTTCTGCAGTTTCCTTTGAGATACAACGAGTTTCTCAATTGTTGTCATTGTTAAGTCTTAATGGGCTGTATTTAAGATCTAAAGATGTGTGCCAAGTTACCTTTGAACGTTCTTGTACTTTACTGTTAGTTTGCTTGAACAACTTTGGTTTAATTCTTTTAATAAATTCGATTACATAATTTAATATCATCGTGTATAATAGCAGCATGAATCTGTATAGCTGGAGGAAGCTCCATTCATTGTAGTGCTCACATTAATCCTCTCTGTTTTCCCTCAAACATGTAAAGAATGAGGAAAAGTTTGCCTCAGAATGTCTATTTGTTTGGGATGTAGACCAAACCAGTTTTAATGAAAGGTTATTATATTTTTACTCAACCCTTTGTCACCAGTTGATCTCAAAGGACATTTACAAGTCTTTAACTGGTAATGGTTATCATAAGTGCCTCATTTAGTAATGTAGGTTTGCTAAAGACCTCCACCCATCGTTGTGTTTCCTTAAAGGGTGGCAACTCTTGTGATACACACACACTGAATGTTCCTCTTTTCCTGATGACATTCCAGTGCTTGGCCTCTTTTCCCAGACTCTGTTGGCCTTTAGTAATAAATTTTATTCATTAGCTCTCTATAACTTTGCCTGTGACAAATCAAAACAAGGTTCTCATGCTCTCTGGGAACGTTTTCCCCACTACTGTTTTTCCATTCAGAGGTAGCATGATAAGTCTTGTTTATAAATATTTATATTTTAGCTAAATAAATATATTTATATTATATATGTAGAGTTGGGCGACGCAGTGGCGCAGTAGGTAGTTCTGTGACCTTACAGCAAGAAGGTCTCTGGTTCGAGCCTCTGCTGGGTCAGTTGGCGTTTCTGTGTGGAGTTTGCATGTTCTCCCTGCATTCGCGTGGGCTTCCTCCGGGTGCTCCGGTTTCCCCCATAGTCCAAAGACATGGTACAGGTGAATTGGGAAGGCTAAATTGTCTGTAGCATATGAGTGTGAGTTAGTGCGTATGGATGTTTCCCAAAGATGGGCTGTGGCTGGAGGGGCATCTGCTGCGTAAAACATGTGCTGGATAAGTTGGTGGTTCATTCCGCTGTGGCGACACCGGATTAATAAAGGGACTGAGCCAAAATTGAATGAATGAATATGAAGAGTTCAGGTGCAAAAACAGTGCCATACTTTGCTAAGTAGTTTTAAATATGTGAACTTTTACATTCCCTCGAGTACATTTTTAGTGCAGCATCGGTACTTTTTCTTCACAATTTTCCTTCAACCTGCAGTCACTACTTTATTATTTCCTGTCTAGGGAGATTAGGATTAGATTAGGTCTTCTGATTCCTGTCCAATCAAATCACACATAGAAGGTAAATCGCATCATAATGAACTACCTCAAGAGATGGGTGATTTAGAATTGCAGCAAACTGTTTGGAAGCATTAAAAGTTTCCAAGATGTCGTCCAAAATCTTTACACGCATTGACCCATAGAATGTTTAGATGCATGTCACTGATTAGAAGATGACGGCTGTTTACTGTATGATGGCCGAAATGGCCTTAAACACCCAGCATGCACTAGACGTCAACATGACGTCAGATTGACGTTGAGGTTGAGCCCAAATCTCGTGGGGACATGATTTGGAAATGAAAATTGGGTTGACATCAGAACCCAACGTCAGGCTGACATCAATGTCAAACCTAAAATCAACCAAATATCAACGTCTAATGATGTTACAGCTTGACATTGTGTGGACGTTACCACTATGACGTCTATCAGATGTTGGATCTTGGTTGCCATACCTGACAAATAAATATCAGTATTTGACATCAATATGACATTGGTTAAAGATGTTGGCTCAACGTTGGATTTTGGTCACTTTCTAACACAACCTAAAATCAACCAAATATCAACATACCCTTCCAGCTGCAACCCATCACCGGGAAACATCTATACACACTCATTCACACACATACACTACGGACAATTTAGCCTACCCGATTCACCTGTACCGCATGTCATTGGACTGTGGGGGTAACCAGGGGGGAAACCACACGAACACAGGGAGAACATGCAAACTCCACACAGAAACACCAACTGACTCAGTCGGGGCTCGAACCAGCAACCTTCTTGCTGTGAGGCGAATGTGCTACCCACTGCGCCACCGTGCAGCCCTAAAATAGTTTAATTTAAACAAAATTAATATTATAAAGTATTTATATCTTCAAATAAGTATATTTTCTGCACTGTAAAGTTATTTTATTTAACTTATTAACACTTTTTATTCACCATTTCAAAGCATGATAGATTTGTTTCCTACACTTGTAACATAGGAAAACGTACTTTCAGCAATTATCTATGATTTCCAGTAATAAAAAGCAAACATAAAGATTCAAAATGGATTTATTAAAGTTAATATGCCTATGTTTGATTTATGTGGTTGATGCAGGGCTGGGAACATCTCTGTTTTCTTTCTGTGATATTGCCATTGCCTGCCATTGCTAACCAGCACATTTGCATGTTGAGCTGCATGTCACAGGGCGTCACTGTGTGCTTGTTTAATTACTAGAGGATCTTCGGACATACTGACAGACACTGCATGGAGAAACCGAGAACGGTCACTCCCCTTATTTGTCAGTTCTGCTCCAGGTCTCAACCCATTTTACAAACAGCAGAGCTTCCATTTATTTGTGTAACGCTTGTTATGTAGATATTACTGTCTTCTCTTCATATGTGAGAAACAAATGACCTGTTCTTCTCAGTTTGGTGAGCTTCTATATTCATTATTATGTGCAGCACTGGTAAGTTAGTCTGTAAAGTAAGTGTTACGTGTGGTTCTACAAGTTTCTTTAATTTGCATTTGTGTTGACACTTATTCTGTTGACTTAATGCATGCTGAGCCGTTTGTTTGATTTTTATTCCTCAGAAGCAGGGCTTGACTGATGAAGATGGTGCAGAATATGGAGATCAACGTGTCCTTTCTGACTGAGTCGGAACAAGAGTTCATACTAGAAGTCCTCCGGCGAGACGAGGATCTGAGGAATTCGGAAGACCTGCGTGTGAAGTGAGTGTCAGCTCAATCAGTCTGAATGATTAAATCTGTATTATTAAAAAAAGTTGTCAACTTACATGGTCAAACTTAAAATATCATGTTAAATCTGGATTAACTTGTGTTACTAAATTAAAAGTTACAACGTAAGTTGTCATCATGTGTTGATCATTTACAGTGTTAATATCATTTTTGGGTCTCAAAATAACCCTTACTTAATGATTATTTAACTAAAGCTAACTTATCACTGTTTAATTTGTGGTATATTTGGTAATAGTAATAATAATATTATATATTTATTTCAGTTATATACACAGATAAAGAAATTATTCTCTCTCCAGTGAAATATTAATACGTTTTTCAAATGTCTTCTCACTGATGTTTCAGAGCAACGAAACAATATCACAGTATATTTTATTATATTTTTCTTCTGGATATACAGTGGTCAGCATAATTGAGTACACGCCATTTTGAAAATGAATATTTTATCCATTTCTCAGTGAATGTAGGCAATGTATTTTGGGGCATTTAAACAAAATAGATTTATCGAACAGATATATTTCTTAAAATAATATTTTAGTCACCAAACATATTAAAAAATTGGAAGATAATCAATAAAATTTAAGCAAAATATTGAAAAAAAAATTACAACCTACAAAATTTCAACTAAATTTGTATTTAATATTTTTCTATAACATATAAATTTGGGTGTACTAGTTTTTGGACCGTTATAAGTTATTTTGCTGGATAAGCTTTAGATTTGCCTTTAGTACTGACTAATCTAATGTATATGCACAAATATAATATTGTATAGCTTCCTATTACGATATGAATTTAAAAGAGAGATTTGTGAGGCGCTGAGCGCTATGGATGGATGGATGGATGGGTGGATGGATGGATGCGCTAAGGTTAATTTTGTTAGTTCCTTTATTTTTTCAATTGGTTACAGAACAAACCACTGTTGTCCAATGACTTACTTAACCTAATTAACATATGTAAGCCTTTGAGCTTAAGATTACACTTAAAGCTGAAAACGAATATCTTGCAAAATGACTAGAAAAATTAGAGACCGTCATCATGGCAAAGGCTAAATGAATTGGTTATTGGACTTAATTATTAAAATTATTTTATATAAAAATGTTGAATGAATTTTTCTCTCTGTCCCTTATATATTGAAGAAAAATAATAAAAAAATTATAGGATGGCTAATAATTTTGTCTTCAGTTGTGTATATATAAATAAGTGAACAAAATCAAAACAATATAACTCGGTTAAATATTTATATTTATTACTAGAATATTTATATATTCTATTTATAGAATATTTATTTTATTTTAAGAAATCAGTCACATTATTTAGGGCTCAGACCCGATTTTGTACTTTTTGTACAATTTTTGTATTTAAGAAAAGGATGCTGGTCATGCAAATAATTCTGTGTAATAATTATATACTTAATTATGTTCTCATAGGAAGCTGAAAGCCGAGTTTCTGGACATCAGAAGAAAGGGTGCGAAACGTGGCAGTGGGAAATACAGTGAGCGCAGCTGTGGTCGCTGCCAGGAGGCCTTGAGCCTTCTGAGTGGCAGTGGCAGCCAGTGCAGGGCATGCAAACATCAAGTTTGCAAAAAATGCCAATCTGTTCGACCCAATGGATCATGGGTGTGCACAGTGTGTGCCAAAGAGATGTGAGTGTGCACCCCATGGCTCCCAGCATCCCGCTCTTTGGCCTCAATCTATTCAGAAACCTGTCATTAAGAGGCACATTAGGCTGGAAAATGAGGCCCATGCTTAATGGAAAAAGTTAATGTTCAACAAAAGTTTTTTTTCTTCCTCCCTCTCTCTCTCAGAGACCTGAAGATGAGCACTGGAGACTGGTTCTTTGACGAGAGGGTTAACCGCTTCTCTTCAGCACCTGGACATGACTTAGTGCGGGTGTCCCTCAGGAAGAGGCCTCTGAGTGAGTGCAGGAAGCCAGACGGTCTGATGATAGAGCAATGTGAACTGACTTCAACTTTCTGTTTTTACAAGGGGTGGAAAGCTGATTTTTTTGTGTGTGTGAACAGGAGAAGAGAATGAGTCCTCTGTTTACTTGAGGGTTAAATGGCTGGCAGTTTGTTGAGATTAATCATTATACACCACTTCCCTATTCTGAAATTTACATCTCTCTGTTCCAGGTAAAAAGCATGAGACAGCTGGGGAAATACTATTAAACAAAGTTGAGCTGAATTCCAGCCAAGCTGCGCCTGTGGCCAAACCAAGACTAAAGGACATTGCACTTGCCAATAAGAGGTGTGTAATGTAGTCTCATGTTTATACTGATCAAACAATGTAAAGTGCTGCATTTAAATATTTACCACTTTTTATCATCATCTCGTCGATGATTTTATCATATCACTTTGCTCTATTAATAGCCACACAGTTCTGTGTTAAAGAGATAGCTTTCCCAAAATGCAAATTCTGTTAATATTTATTCAACATTATATCACTGCAATTACACACAAATATTTAGAGAAACTTAACAGGTCTTTGCTGTACCACAATCATGTCCATAGACATTAAGCTGCAGTAGGTGAAGGTTTTACTTAATGATGTTTGATTACAAGAAGACACACAAAATCAAATAGATTTGAAAATTGCAACATCGAACCTGTTTAATTTGAGTGCCTTTCAACTAATATATTCTCCAAGACATAAGGAAAAATAACAGCATATAAACTCACTGCCCACTTGACATAAATCACCTGATGCTGGATTTGAGCTGATAGTCTTTACTGTGTCTATATGTCTGCTGCCATGCGATTTACTGATTACATATTTTAATGAACAGTTAAACAAGCATATGTAGTCAATTTGCTGATCAGTATAGAGTCGTAATGACATTAGGATGAGCAATTTTTAAAAAATTTGTGAGTGTTGGGGGTAACGTGTTGTAAGTAATACTATTACTTTTCCAAAGTAATGAGTAATGTAACGCATCACTTTCAAAAATGTAATCATATTTGAGTTAGTTTTAAAAAATGTAAAGTAGGTAAATATATTACGGCAAATATATTGCGGAATCAAAATGACCTTATTCGAGTTGAATTATACAATCAGAGAGCGTGCTGCAAGGGAACAGGCAGTCGGCTCACACTCATCGTCATCATCAGGTCTGTTTTTTCAAAGCAGATAAGTCGATGTACTGTTCTAGTAACCGAATAACTCAGGATATTGGTTTATTTCGAGTCAGAGGGGGTATCCGGTATGTTAGTACTTACTGAAGATGCAAACCGTTTCATGACAACTCCTTTAATTTAATGAATTGGTTCGACCGGTTCACTTAGAACATTCGGTTAAAATAAGCGATTCATTCACAAATCGCCTGTCATCCCTACAGTCAGAAACAGAAACAATGGCAGGCCGGAGACTTACGTTTTTGCTATGGATTTTTGTTATTTTGAACTGAATGAAGAAAAGAAGTGGGTTGTTGTTAAGTGTAGATTATGCTTTAGAAAAACTCCTGACAACTGCAAAAAACAAAAAAAAAAATGCAAAACACTACGCCCGTACCCCACCTCCATCCAAACAACAAATGATTGACATTAATTCACGTTCTCCAAGTAAAACAATTAATTTTACTAAAATAAACATAAATGGTTATTGTTTTTATCGTTGAGGAGATCCAGCCACTGTCTACTGTAGAAGCGACTACTGTTCTTTTGGGAAACGATTTACACATTTGTTAAGGCCACATGAAGCAGTTTATTCAATGTGTAAAGCTCAAAGATTTATTTTGATTTGGGGATGTTTTTAATCGTCTCACTGTTCATTTTGTTATTAAACATTTTAAAGTTTTAAAATCTGTTTTTGCCTTAAATTATTTCATGTTAGTACTCTTAGGCTTTATTGCCATCTTCATCTTAATGGACAGTGAATTTACTTAACTAATAACACAAAATATTCAAAAGTAGCAAACACATTACTTTACACGCTTTCATTAATCTGTATGTATAGCTCTGGGCTCAGAAAGTTCTCAAAATATAATTATATCCTACATTTTTTTAAAGGAAAATATAGGAAAAATGTAGGTTATATCGGTGGTTGTTAAATGCAGAGGTTCTCTATTTAAAAGGCGAAAAAACACCAGTGAGTTCTGAAAGAGATCAAACCTCAGCCAGGTAAGGAAAAGTAACACACAAGTAACTCAAAAGTAATATATTGCATTACTTTCCATAAAAAGTAACTAAGTAACGCAGTTCATTATTTTTTGGGGGAGTAACTTAATATTGAAATACTTTCTAAAGTAACGTTCCCCAACACTGGTCATTTATGCATTTATGGTTGAAGTGTTTAAGTGAAGTTTCACAAACTAATTTCGAGAAGAGCACGTGATATGATTGACTGCAGCTGGCCACTCATCTACATTCACTAGTTAGCCAATCAGATTAACCCCAACTCACTATAAGTATCCTAGCTAGAACTACTCTCTTATCTTCGTTTTCCGAAGAAACCCCCCATCCACCCCTTCTCCTCCTTTCTTCCTTTACCACGGGGAGCTCTCGAGAACCACCTGATCTCATACTCCCCTCATATGCGCTATGGACCAGGCGGGAGCCCTGGGCTCACCTATCTCCGAGCTCAGGGTTCTCTCCCAGGACAGCATGCCAAACCTGCTAACAGTTGTCAAACAATATCTAAGTGTGAACTCTTGAAATGCAATTATTGGGATGCTAGTTCTCTACAACACAGTATACTTAGATTTGTTTCTTTCTCTCAGTTCACTTGAGGGTAATGAGGAACAACAAAGCGACGCAGAATCAATAGAAAAAGCCAGTCTGGACAGCGGTCATGCTGAAACTAAATTCTCTCACAGTACCCCCCAAATGCAAAGGTAAGATGTGAGTCTGGGACACACAGATAGATGTCTTATCATTAAGCTGTGTGATTCAAGTCTGATTTGCTTCTAGAAAAGAGGAACTGACAGCCAATAGTCCGGAAGTCTCTGCTGTGTCCATCCTGATGAGCACTGTTAACAGTGACAGCACTGCTACCATAGAGACAGTAAGTGTTTCATGTTAACAGTAAGTCATCACACTCATCAGCTATGGATTTTCTCTGGCCTAGTTTGCTCATCTTTTGCACTCATCATCTTCTCTGCAAAACAAGGCCTCATTAATTCATCACATGAATGCCTGCTCGGACTCCTTGCGTGATGTTGATGGGCTTTTCAAGAAAAGTGTGAGAAGAGTGCACAAACTATCAGGTAATGTTTGTATTATTAGTATATCCCATTATAGATATATTTTTTTAATGTAGAATAAAATGCAAAATTGTCATACTGTTGTCATAATAATTGTTTCCAAGCACAAATAAATATTAATAAGTCTATTTTCATGTGCTGAAATAAATTTTGCAACAAAGGGTTCAAAGTTTTTATTGTGTTTCTGATCAAATCAATTTTGAATGGTAGTGTACATTGTTATTTTTTTTTACTCTGTGTTTTAAATGTCCTCTTGTAGAGATTAAACCAGCCTCCACTCTTGATTTGCGTGAAGACGCATCAGAAAATACTACACCCGCTATGGGAGATAGAAGCAAGTCTGTTCCTGGCCTTAATGCTGTAAGTTATTTTCAGAGAAATTAAGAAAAAAAGTAACACGTGATTTTATTTTTATTTTTTTGCAACTAACTTGATTGCTGTTCCTCACTAGGATGATGATGAGGAGGAGGAAGATATTGATAACTTGGTCAATATTCACAGGCAGAAATTTGGCAGTAGCATGGGAAGTCTGGGAGGCTCAAGGGTAACCCATTTTAATATAAACTAATTTAAATAAATTCTAAACGTATAAATTAGGCATGCTCTGATCAATTTGCCGGTGAACGGTATCAGCCGATAATGACATTTCACGACTCGATCAGTACTCACTGATCTCATGAACCAATCATAAGTTTTTATTTAAGAGTTTACAATCATCTATTTTTTTTCCTCATCATCTATTTTATCGATTATTTTTTGTAAAGCTGCTTCTGACCTTTACATGTATGCAACATCCTTTATGTATTTTCTTAGGTAAGCCGAGATCTCGTATACAGAGGGAAAATATGCTTATGCAATGGTATTTAGAGCTTGAAACGGAGAATCGGTACTTGGTATATCGCTGATCACTAGAACCAGGAATTGGCATTTTGTATCTGCTGGAAAAATCCTGATCAGAGCATCCCTATATATACACACCATGTCTCAAAAATCCAAGCAAAATTAATTCTGTCAGAATTTCAATAAAATACCTTTAACTTTAATTATATTTTGTAATTAGATGGCAAATAGATGAAATGTATGTTTTCTATCTCACCTGATTTATATCACCACTTTGTTACAAGTGGAAATTTATCTGTGCCTTCACCACAACCACATCAGCGTTCAAATTACACATATCAAAAAAAACTAAATCTATTCAATGTCATCACATTAAAAACTCAATTGAAAACCCTATACATACTTAAACCCAGTACCTAAAATTCTAATGGCTGTCGGCACAAAGGACATTTGATATACATTTTTCTTTACTTGAGGTTGGCTAAAATGTCGTTTTAATAGCAAGAGCTGAAATTTTGTATTTAAAGGATGGGAACAATCTTCAATAATGACATGTGCTTTCTGTTTAATTATCACTGAATATACACAACATACTGATCCAGTGCGATCAATTTTTACCAACAAGTAATCCAATCCACCTTTTGTCCGTGAAGAAAACGTGAAGTACTGGAGCCTTTCAGTTCTCGTAAACCTTTGATCAAACACATATCTTCGTTCGAAAACACCATTTTTATTTAAGCCTTATGCAGCTATAAATAAATACGTTGTTTATGCCATCATTACGTCATCGCCAAGGAAAGTAAAATGATTATTCTAATGCACAGATTGCGATGTTATTCCTGTACGAAATTTAGTCATTCTTATTCCTGTAGTACAATAAGCAGTCTTATTTTTGTATATTATTGCTTTTTTTTTTTTTTGAGACACTGTGTGTGTGTGTATAGATAAACATTATACAATTAAAACAAAGTGGCATTTGTCAAGGCAAAATCTATTATGTTTTATTCACCATGTAACATTTATTATTAGACACTTGAATTTATTGGGCGGTTTATTTTTATTCTTTCACAGACGACTCTTGGCAGTATGATGAGTGTGTACAGTGAAGCGGGAGACTATGACCATGTGGAAGTGAGTGGAGAAATCGTCTTCTCTCTCAGTTATGATGAACCCAGCCAAGGCCTGTCTGTCATGGTCCATGAGTGTAAAGGGCTGGCTTACGCTGATCCAGCAAAAAAGAAGTGCAACCCGTAAGTGGGCCTCCACACAGCCTGCGTGAAGGGATTTCCAAGTGATTTCCTGAAAGGGTCTCTTTACCATCTTCCAAGAATAATAATTTTCCATCCTGAATCCTACCATTGCATATCCACAATACAGAAGGAAAATCACTCTATTTAGAAGGCTGCTGAACTCTCACGGTTGCTTGATTTCTTTTCTCAGATACGTGAAGGCTTATCTCCTTCCAGACAAGAGCAAGAAGAAAACCTCAATCAAACATAACAACATCAATCCCAGTTTTAAGGAAACACTGAAGGTATTTTAATGAAATGCATTGATTCCACAGCAAAGCTAAACTCTTTATCATTCAAGTCTTTATCATTCCAAGCTAAGAAAATGAACTAAAGCTGATACAGCTGAGGAACCTAACTCGATATACTGTGCTTTAATGGCAGGTAATTAAAACACTGCAAACTTAACATCTGGTTTCGAATGGGCTTTATATTGACACACAAGATAAGTACCATGTTATGGCAGAGTCACAGCGAGACAAATATTAGTTCTTTCTTATGCTTGCCCTATGTTAATCTAGAGTAAACAACATGCGCAGTTCACAAAAAAAAAAAAAACTAAACAAGCTCTTACATGGCAACATTTTAATTTGAAAAAAACATTCAATCATGACAAGCTGTCTTGTGCTTGTTTGCTTTAGTATTCCATCAGCCGCACCCAGCTGACGACTCGCACGCTTCAACTCTCAGTTTGGCACTACGACCGCTTTGGCCACAATGCATTTCTGGGTGAGGTTGAGGTACTAATGGATAGCTATGATATTGACTCTGCACATGAAGAGTGCATGGCCCTTAGAGGAAAGGTAATCAGCTTTTATGGTTCTTCTGATTCCACAGAAATGCATCACTCTATTCATTTTACATTTCTACTTTTTTTTTTTTTTTGTTCATAGGCAGTTCCCCAGTCACTATTATTTCCATTTGATCAATACAAAGGAGAGCTGGTCATTTCATTGAAGTACGTTACACCAAATGCCCCAAATGCAGAGGACTCTAAAGGGAAAGGTAAGGGAAAACACAGAAAAAACATCTATACTAAAATAGGAATTCTTAAAGGAGTGCAGCAGCCTGGTTCTAGATTATTTATTTATTTTTAAAGCGGACCTATTTTATCTCTTTTTCAAGATTCAAGATGAGTCTTTTGTGTCTCCAGAATGTGTCTGTAAAGTTTCAGCTCAAAACACCCATCAGATTATTTATTATACCTTTCAGAATATTGGATTTTCTGCTGTAAACACTATGTAGCTGTGTTTGTGGCCTGTGCCTTTAATGCTGGTTCTCCCCACCCACCGTTCCCACGTGCCTGTAAGTGTGTGCCTCAATCTCTGTTTCGACTACGTCAGATAAACGGCACAGTGACAGACATGAAGGAAGCAGATCTCACATAATGTTTGTGAGAAATAAATCAAGCTTTTCGATGAGTCACACACAATGAACAAAGTTCACTCAAATACAGACACACAGCACACACATTTAACTTTTTTGCATGCAAATGTGACAGGATACACATTAATGCCCACTGCTGTATGGCTATACGTTATGTTAATGTACAAAATAAACCTGATTTAACGTCCACAAACCGGAATTGAAGTGTCGTCTTATATAATTGTTCTGCCACGCGGCTGTGGTGATAAAGTAAAGCTGATCTAAATCGCTGTAATTCATTACAAACATGCACTGTTTTAAAAATGTTTTAAACTTGTAAAAATTTATTCTTGATCACATTTGATGATGATTGATGATCACAGAGAGCTGAACAGATCTTTAATTCCAGTTGCTTTGCGCAAGTCCTGTCTTGTTGATGTGATTATACGCGTTACTATGGAGACATGTTAATACAAGGCTGTCAATCAATTTGGTGGGCGTGGAACCACACTCCTACGTAATGTTTCGGTGAGCCTCAAAATGGGAGGGATTTGGATCCTGTTTTAATGTCGGGATATTTAAAAAAATAGACTTATTGTGTTTTTGACTGTGGACACACTATACCTACACATAGTTCTGTCTAAACAGCTCACAAAAGATTATTTTCATTGTAGGTGCCAACAGGACATTAATTTTTAGCAATAATTGACAAACCTTTAAAAAGAGGCCTGCTGTAACCTGAACAGTTGTTAATCAGTTTTAACTGTTCATATTAGCTTATAACACAGATGTATTTATAAGCCAAGTTTGTTCATGATGCTGTCCAGAAAGTTCCTCAAATCAGAGTACGAGTAAAACAAGCCAAACTATTTTAACTCTGTTTGCTCACATGGAGCACTGCAAATGATGTAATCATGTCATAAATAGTGCATTAAAATAAATATATGATAAATCTGTATTATTAAAATGATATAAATTAAACCACTGGAACCAGCTCTGCTGAAAAAGGCAGGAACTAATGCATTGAAGAAACGTTTAAAATCCATGGAAACTTTCCATTGCACATTTATTTTTGTATTAAAAGGTTCTTTAGATTATTGATTAGAAATGCTCTTGAACGGAAATGTGCTTTCAGGAAGCCAATGTGGTTCTTGTTCCATCACTAATAAGAACCCTTAAGAACCTGTATTTTTAGGTTGACTTAGTTTTTACCTTGTGTACTTATCTTTTCGTCTAATAGGGAAAAAGAGCAAACCTGCTGATGGTTCTGAGTTACACGTGTTGATCAAAGAAGCCAAAAATCTGACAGCCATGAAAGCTGGAGGCACATGTGATTCCTTTGTGAAAGGGTATGCAAACATCTGTTTCATCACCTCCGCTAAAGTTTTTGTTTGTGTATTTCTACTAATACCTCTGCCAATCATTCTATCCCTCAGGTATCTGCTGCCATCAAAGAGCAAGTCTTCCTCCAAGAAGAAAACTCCAGTGGTAAAAAAGACAAAGAGCCCAAATTACAACCACACATTTGTGTACAACAACCTGAGTCTGGAGCAGCTGAAGGACATGTGTCTGGAGCTCACTGTCTGGGACAGAGAGACGCTGTCCAGCAATGATTTCCTGGGAGGAGTTCGTCTCAGCTTGGGAGCAGGTAAGGACATCTTTAAATAGGTTCACTATTTCAGTGATGGAAATTGACTGTATTTACTTCTCCCAGAGTCTCCAAATGTCCTGTTCACACAACAGCTTATTATAGAGGCATGATGTTGTCAAGTCTATTTTCTAGTTGTGACGATCACCTCCCTCTTAACACAGCGTCAGCAAATATCAAAGATATTAAATGGGCTTCACCAAAAATATGGTTGTGAATTCTGAAAATTATAGCTGTCGTTTAAGCTTGCTAGAGGTCTTCACAGTGTTTAAGTCTTTAACTTCACCAAATGCCTCATACATGAATTGCATGTAAAATAAATAGTTTGCATCTCAGATCATTTCAAATAAATGTGCTTTTTCCAAATGAAACCGATAAGATTTATAAAAGGTAACTGAGTGTGGATGAGTGACTGAAAGCTGAAAGACCTCTGTTGTCACTCCCATAAATTACCAATATATGTGTTTCCACCTGGTATAAACATACATTATTAAAGGGTTAGTTCACCCAAACAATTCTGTTATTAATCACTCCCCATCATGTCGTTCCAATCCTCTGTATCCTTCATTCATCTTCAGAACACAAACAGATCATTTAAATGAAATCTGAGAGCTAAACAGCAACCAAAAAACATTGTCAAAACTTTCCATGTGGGTTCAGTGGTTCAACTGAAAGCTGTAAGCTCCAAAAACAAAATAAAAACTATGTTTGCTTGTATCAACACACAAGCAACGTATTGCCTGTAGTAAATGTGCACCCTGATATAAGATGAAAGACATTAGCCATGTTTTTATCCACCTGTTCGTATGCTCATTTTGGATATGCCATTTTAAAAATGGTTGATGGAAATACCAAGATGCGCATACATTTTGAAAATGCGGATGAAAACATATGCATAACTGAGTAGGATAAACTTTATTTGGTAAGAAACCATGTGCATAAACTACGATGGAAACACTTTTACCGAACAAATTGCAGTATGCGCATTAAAAAAGTGATGTGATTTTGTTATAAGAGATCATGTGATGATAAAAATGTGTGTGAATGGATAAACCAGCAGGCTGAACATTGTAAAACATCTAAAATGTTGTTTTGGTCATTCTAAAATGCCTAACCGTCTCAATATTAGTGTTATTACGTATTCAAACGCCACAATGCGTTCATTGTATATTGGCACCAGTTAATCGGGAAGTGACGATTTTGTTCTCTTTGACTCGTTGGATGGAAACGCTGCTTTGTTGGCTCGTCTTTTATGCGATTATTCCTGTTTTGCACCTAAATTTAATTTGCGTTTTTGGATGGAAACATAGCTAGTGACTTGTATTTTTACAGATGTTTTTGGTGCACAAAAGTGTTCTTGGAGCTTCATATGTTTCCAGTTGAACCACTGAAGGCACAAGGAATGTTTGTACAATTTTTATTTTGTTCCTATTCTGGGCTTCGAAGGTCTCAGGACTATTGGTGTCTATGGAGGATGAGAGAGTTCTTGGATTTCTACTAAAATATCTTAATTTGTGTCTCGGGTGATTGGAACGACATGACTGTGTGTAATTAAAAACAGAAGCTTCATTTTTGGGTGAACTAACCCTTTAAATATCTGATCACAACTGGTCAATCATAATGCAATACCATTTCCTCCTGGTGTTAAAATACCTTTATATGTGTCTCTTGCGACTACTTGTGTTCGGGTTTTAAACTTACTTCCTCCTTGCTTCCCTCAGTCTAAATCATAGGTGAACTCTGTGAAATTGCACAGTTGTGTTGCTTAATATCTTTTGGAAACTAAAGTGCAACTCTTGAACACTTTAATGCATCTTTGCTGAAATTAAGCCATGTGAAACTGATGTCTGTGCAGTGACGGTGAAGGAGGGAAAGGAGGAGTGGATGGCCGACTCTACAGGTGAGGAGATTTTGCTGTGGAAGAAGATGATGCAGTACCCAGACTCTTGGGCAGAGGGCACTCTTCCCCTGCGCTCGTCCATGGGAAAGGGCAAGTAAGGACATTGCGCAACACCTCCCAAATCATGATCAGGACAGGGGGTTACACATTCCACGACGTTTATGTGTAGCTCAGTTGCAGCTGTGCAATACAAGATCATTAATGCATCACAGTATAAAAAAAGAATTCAAGACTTTTTAGAGATTTTATATTTGAAGCATTTCAGGTGGTTTCAAAATAATGAAATGAAAAAGTGTGTATATCTGAATTTTATTTATTTCCTATAAATGTTGTATCAGAATTTAGGTTTTCAGGTACATCATCATTCTAATGATGTTCTTAAAAATATTTTAGTTCAGTTTAAATGTGATGTGTAGCTCAGAATGTTTGACATATTTAACCACAATGTGTTTTGATGTTTAAATGCTGATGTACTCCATTGTAAGCACCTTGTTTTGAGGAGCTAACTGAAAATACCATCTTTTAATAAATATTAAATATTTTTAAGAATTCACACAATGTGCTGTGCACTTGAATATAGATGGTTAGAAATAGGGCTGGGCCGATAAAACAGTATCGATATTTATTGACCGAACACCATTGTCAATAACGATTAGTTCTGAAAAGTTCTGTATGAAGTGCTATAGCCTAGTTAAAATATGGCTGCAGGGCACGTGCCTTGGAAGGAATGCCATTAAGCTTATGGGTTATTTCCAATTATTTTCCAGGCGCACCTAGTTGAAAACATTTCAGAATGCTGCATGTGCACCGCGATTCATGCAAGTAGAACTAACCAATCTGCTTCACACTTTGTATGCAATATACACATTTCAGTAATAATGGCAGACTCAGACAAACACTGCAGTGCTTTTTCATTCTCTTATTAAATACAAACTAGTATGCAAACCGCAGCAATGGTTTGTTCATTTGTCATCCTCTAAGAAAATGGTTGATGGTCACCTAGTTATGAGAGACACCAGAGGAGTGCGAGCACAAAGCTCATTGAAAAGGAAACCGAATCCACACGCTCATGCTTTTACACCCAGCATGTGAACGGACTCTGGTTGGGTTTCGCCACCTCAGGTCAGAATAACAACACACGCGAAAATTAGAGCCAAAAGCAGCAGTGAAGAGATTGTAAATAAAAAAGAATGTAAGGATGTCGCCAGAGTGGCTTTTTGGTTTCTTTTCTTGTACATCCAAGCCACTAGCTCCCCATCTGAAAGAGTTTTTAACATAAGGGTAATGTAGTCAGTCAACTTCACAATTTGTAATTCTGCAGTATGTATTTGAATAATGATGGCTGGTTCCTTTATTTGAAAGCTCAGATTTGATTATCATAATTTTTGTTAAGAGTTAGTGGTTTACTGTGTTATTATTATTATTATTATGTATACAGATGTTGATCTCCCTTAAAGTTTGCTTTGATTGTTCAGCGTTTACAATTTATCATTGCACACACTTTGTAACATTTTATTTATTAAGTTTAAGTCTCTTTAGCACTTATGTTTATTTTATTATGAGACATAAGAGACAAGATTTTTTTTGTTTATTTTTGTTATTTCTGACTATTAAAACTATTTGCCTTTAGTAATGTTGGTAAATTGAAGTAAAATGGTTAAATAAAAAAATCCTAATTTTCCTAATCGGATTGTAAAAATCTGTCAATAATTATCGATACCGAATGATATTAAACATTATATTGTGATCATTTTTTCCTGTATCGCCCTAGTTAAAAATATTTTCTTTAGAATATGTATCTTTTGCAACCTCACCTGGCAGTTTTCCACTGGCAGATTAAAACCTGTTCCAAATCACATTTCCAGCTGTGATTCTCTGTTAACAATACCTCAAGTGTGTAGTTATTTAGGAGATTCTTGAGGTGCATGTATGTTGATGACCTGTTGACCTGTTGATGAACATTTTAGTTGGTCAGTCACAGAAGTCCCCGTTCATCTCCAGTCTCTCTCGCTCCTCCTCTGTGAGCAGAAACTCGTCTACGTAGGAAAAAAGCTCTTCGGAGTTGGTAGGGTTAACAAAACGCTCACGATCCACACCATATTCATCCAGAAGAACCATGGTGAAATATGCCATAGAGATATGCAGCGCCTGTCTGTTACAGACAAACAAATAACACATGCAGGCATACATTAGATTGGAAACATGCATGCATAGAGATGTGCATCAGCAAAATGACTTCCTTCAGCATAAAAGCACTAGCCATGTTTCCATTCTGAATCAGGGTATCTGCAGGTTGCTAAGAGTTATATTTAAGACTTTTTAATACCACACAGAATGAAATTTAAGTCCGATTTTATAGTACAGAATTTGCACAAAAAAAAGGATGCAGCACAACTAATGACCATACTTAACACTGTTAATAATACATATAAAATGTGAAAAAAAACATCAAACCAAACTGCATTTACAACACTAACTAAACATAATTTTGCAATATCAATAACATGCTGATTATTAAATTAAATATAACAATATTGAATATGTATAGCTTTTTATTATTGTTTTATAGACGCTTATTTGATTACTTTGTTGACATGTGACTGTTTTCTCTTTAAACTTTCGTAAAAATTTTTTTATCATGCATCATTTTAAAAGTTTGAAAGAAAACATTTATTATGGCTTCATTTACATTTTAAAGTTATAGGAAACTATACTTTAGTAAACTAATCTTATTACTATAGTATCGCTTTATAAAAAGTTCAGCACCAATGACAAGTGTCTGCGGGCGTCTCTATGCCAAAACTGCGAGCTGGTCACTGATCAAGGTGGTCATGTGAAAAAATGTCAGACTATGTGTTCTCTAGTTCTTTATTTGTCAATGTCAAGTTGACTCAGCTATTACAAGTCATTATACAGTGATAATTAATGAACATAATTAATGTTCAATCCCCACGAACATGAATTATGAAAACCAAATCCCTGCGAGCGTGTATTTTATTAGGTTGCACCAAAGACTATAAAGGACTTTGGTTCTGCCTATGTTGTTCTGCGTGATGATAGACGAAGAGATTAAAATAGATTTCAAAATCAAAATGGAAACAAAATCTTTACGTGGTTGGATTGATTGTATTAAGACCGAAACAAAAGACATTTTAAGACTAATTAAGGCCTTATTTTTATACTATGGGATTTAACACTTCATAAGGATCTGCGGACACCCTGAGTTGTAAATGTAAACGTATTCTTGTTGAAGAAAAAATAAATTTCACCACACTTTGGATGGTCCGAACCGGTTGATTAAATCTTGATTATTGGGTGAATGATCACTTTAAAAAATACAGGTAATTGAAATGTCACAAATATTTAGCAAGTAAGTGACAGATAAATCGTATATGTCCAAGAGAAAAATAATTGCTCAGAAACTGGTGCAAATAATCAATAATAAAAATAGAGGTTTGGGCAAACAGTAGAAAAGTTATAAGTTATATGTCCCAATAAAGGCTGCATCCATTTGATAAATTGTCATTTACACTCAATATGGTATTATTAATACCATATTTATTAATTATATTGTTTCCCACTACAATACTGAGGTGCCTATATATTTGCCATTATTTCCACTAGAAAATGCTGCTATTTTTAAATAGTCACCAGTCCACCTGGTCATGCAAAAAATCATCAGACTTTGCGTTCTTTAGTTCTTTACTTGTCAATGTCAGGTTGACGCAGCTATTATAAGACATTATACAGTGAAATCCCCACGAACATCAATTGTCAACAAAATCCTTGCGATCATGTATTTTATTAGGTTGCACCAAAGACTA
Organism: Danio aesculapii; assembly: GCF_903798145.1. Taxonomy (NCBI): domain Eukaryota; kingdom Metazoa; phylum Chordata; class Actinopteri; order Cypriniformes; family Danionidae; genus Danio; species Danio aesculapii. The sequence goes on from NC_079448.1 coordinate 37,524,157, forward strand.
TAAAGGACTTTGGTTCTGCCTATGTTGTTCTGCGTGATGATAGACGAAGAGATTAAAATAGATTTCAAAATCAAAATGGAAACAAAATCTTTACGTGGTTGGATTGATTGTATTAAGACCAAAACAAAAGACATTTTAAGACTAATTAAGGCCTTATTTTTATACTATGGGATTTAACACTTCATAAGGATCTGCGGACACACTGAGTTGTAAATGTAAAC